>NC_090725.1:123078131-123088131 GCF_036898095.1 Palaemon carinicauda | reverse complement strand
ATGCACAAACGTTTGGTGTAGCCATGGGATACCCCTATCTCCAGTACTATGCAACATATATATGGACTTGTTTAAAAGTAGAATCTTACGTGGCATTATACCGAATAAAGTGAAATGATTTCATTATAATGACGACAAAACATGTGTGGGACCAGAAAAAGAAAATATAGATAACCCTTTTTTATAGACTAAATGGCTTGGTATCATCAATAGATTTTGCTATGGGGTTGGAGAATAATTGTAGATTACCGTTTTTAGATTGCCATATTCATGGATGTAACGCTAAATCCAAGTTTTAGTGTATATAAAAAGAAAATTAATCTCTTCATGTGTTCATTACCACTCAAATCAAAGAAACAAAGTTAGGAAATCTGTATTCACTTCTGTTTTTACGAACATTACTATTTTGCCGCCCTGAATATACTGATGATTGAATAAATAAAATTAGGACTATTGACAAGGAATTGAAGTACCCTGATGATTAGATGATGCACTAAGAACAGCAAAAAAGATCATCAGTATTTACAACAGGGAGAAGTATAAGACACAAAACTTAATTTTACTTCTATATACCAACTCTTTGAATAAATGACCCAATTATTACAAATATTCAATGTTATTCTCGTGACAGTACCAAGGGATATGTATATCATATCCCATGTAATTCATGCGAAAAATTTTATATTGGTCAAACAGGAAAAACCGTCGGAAAAAAAATTGAACAAACTAAGAAAAATGTCAAATATATGTTCATGATAACAATGCAATGTTTGTCCATGGTAGAGATATAAATTACGATATTAATTGGGCAAGTGCAAAAAAATATATTCATTCAAATAACTCATTTGAAAAAAAAAAAAAAAAAAAAAAAAACCAGACCTCAAAACTTGGAGTATTTATATGCATAGAGATCTGCAAGCTTTATAAAAAATAAACTTTACTTTCTTAATGTAGACCTGGCTAAAGTAGCACCTGGTTTCTTGCTTAAAAATTATGTACCACAGATACTAAGCTACCATTCACATGTATGTTCAATTATGCTTTGCTGCTACTTATTTATGTGCTTTTATATATATGCAATGATATGTAAAATAACATGTATGCAATTGTATGTTTATGTTAACAGGGTTTTATTTGAATAAATGTGTACATACATGTTAATCCTTTGTGCAAGCATGTATATGGGTGTGTATGAGTCTATGTATATGCTTTTGCATGCTTTCAGGTATATATGTATGATTATATTATAGATAGGGTTTTAAATAACTGTTAAAGATAAGGACATATTTATACAAAGAAACTGTATCGAAAGGCCAAAAAGGAAAATACTTGTCATCCGGAATGATCCCACATGACACCTGGATAATAAGAAAATAGCTCCACCAACATGAACTCCTAAAAATGTGGGCCCATGCAGATAGATTTTTTTTGGCTGTGTATTGTTCTGGAAATATCTATATGTATGTTCGTACTTTCAATGTACAATATCATCATCATTATCATCTCCTCCTACTCCCATTGACGAAAATGGTCTTGGTTAGATTTCACCAGTCGTCTTCATCTTGAGCTTCTAATTCAATATTTCTCCACTCATCATCACCCACTTCACGTTTCGTAGTTCTCAGCCAAGTAAGCTTGGGTCTTACAACTCTTCTAGTAGCTTGTGGAACCCAGTTAAATGTTTGGTGAACTAATCTTTCTTGGGGAGTGCGAAGAGCATGTTCAAACCATCTCCATCTACCCCTCACCATGATCTCATCCACACATGGCACTCTAATAATATCTTATAATTTCATTTCTAATCCCGTCCTGCCATCTAACTTCCAATATTCTTCTGAGGGCTTTGTTCCAAGATTTACTAAATCTGTTGGAGATTCTTTCATTGTCATACCAGGACTCATATGCATACAATAATATAGATCTTACTAAACTGACATGTAGCCTGATTTTTATATGTAATTTCAGGCGATTTGATTCCCAAATGTTACCTATCCAGGCCATTGTCTCATTTTCTTTTTTTCAATCTTTCACTTAACTCCAATTCTAATGACCCTTATTGGAGATCATATTTCCTAAATACTTAAATGATTCTACCTTATTAATCCTTTCTGCTTCCAATGATATTTCATCTTCCATTGCATATTCCGTTCTCATCGTGTGATATTTCATGCAATCTGGTAAGGTAGCAAGGTACCATATATAACGTAAAAAATCTCTCACCATAAATCAGTCCTCTAAAAAAGGAAGCTGAGACTAGCCAGGACCCAATCTTTTATTTTCAATTTTCATGTGTTTCTTTTGCATCTACCCATATAAACATATAATCAGCGCCTAAGCCCCCTCCTCTCCAACTAAGCAGGAATCAGGGAGGGCAAAGCTATGGCTTTTGATAACTCAGCAGGCAGACCTCTAGACTCCTACATCCTTGTGGGCTAAGGATGGGGAATCCTTAGCCAAGGTTGGTGAGGTTGCAGGCACTATAAGAAGCTATCGATCTTAAGCAAGACTCAACCCCAGTCCGCCAGATCGCCAAGAAGGGATGTTTCCATAGGGCAATACAACCCCGTGAGTTTGGATTGGCAACAGGAAATTAGCAGACTTAGAGTATGCTGATGTCACTGTCCTTATTAGCAAAACGCCACAGGATTTGCAATGCTTGCTTACCAAAATGCATGAATTATCACATGAGGTTGGGCTCACGATGATGAGAACGGAATATGCAACGGAAGATAAAATATCATTGGAAGGAGAAAGGATTAATGTGGTAGAATCTATATATTCTATGTGTATAAATCAAAGTGTACAAGAATATATACAGTATGTATAATCATAAGTGATTTATACAAATACATGTATACTATATTTAAATATACATACAAACTGTATATACAAATATATATCAATATATATGGGTATATATATATATATATATCAATATATATGGGTATATATATATATCAATATATATGGGTATATATATATATATATATATATATATATATATATATATATGTATATATATATATATATATATATATATATACATATATGTATATATATATATATATATATATATATTTATATATATATATATATATATATGTGTGTGTGTGTGTGTGTAGAGAAGTATGAAAAATATAGAGAGAAAAATGTGGAAGTAGAGCGCAAGGTAAGTGAGGCAAAGAGGGCAGCTGACCTGAAGTGGGGTCAGGGATTGGGTCGTTCATATGAAGAGAATGAGAAGTAGTTTTAGAAAGAAGTGGAGAGAGTAAGGAAGGCTGGCTCAAGTATTCAAGAGACATTGAAAGATGGAAATGGAAGGTTGTTAAAAGGAGAGAAGGCAAGGAAAAGGTGGGCGGAATATTTTGAAAGTTTACTGAATGTTGAGGATAATAGGGAGGCAGATATAATTACTGTTGCAGGTGTTGGGGTGCCGGTGATGGGAGATGAGAATGAGAGAGAGATTACAAGAGAGGAAGTGAGGAGAGCACTAGATGAAACGAGAGTAGGAAAAGCATCTGGTATGGATGGTGTGAGAGCTGAGATGTTGAAGGAAGGGGGTGTGACTGTACTTGAATAGTTGGTGAGATTGTTTAATATGTGTTTTGTGTTGTCAATGGTACCAGTAGATTGGGTTTGTGCATGTATTGTACCACTATATAAGGGTAAGGGATGTGCATGAGTGTTATAATTCAAGGGGTATTAGTTTGTTGAGTGTAGTTGGAAAAGTGCATGGTAGAGTACTGATTAATAGGATTAAGGATAAAACAGAGAATGCAATCTTAGAAGTACAGGGTGGTTTTAGAAGAGGTAGGGGTTGTATGGATCAGATTTTTATAGCTAGGCAGATATGCGAGAAATATTTAGCAAAAGATAAGGTGGTGGTGTATGTTGCGTTTATGGACCTGGAGAAAGTGTATGATAGAGTTGATAGGGAAGCAATGTGGAATGTGATGGGGTTATATGGAGTTGGTGGAAGGTTGTTGCAAGCAGTGAAAAGTTTCTACAAGGGTAGTAAAGCATGCGTTAGGGTGGGAAATGAAGTGAGCGATTGGTTTCCGGTGAGAGTGGGCCTGTGACAGGGATGTGTGATGTTGCCATGGTTGTTTAACTTGTATGTTGATGGAGTGGTGAGAGAGGTGAATGCTCGAGTGCTTGGACGAGGATTGAAACTGGTAGACGAGAATGACCATAAATGGGAAGTAAATCAGTTGTTGTTTGCAGATGATACTGTGCTGGTTGCAGACGTGGAAGAGAAGCTTGGCCGATTAGTGACAGAATTTGGAAGGGTGTGTGAGAAAAGGAAGTTGAGAGTTAATGTGGGTAAGAGTAAGGTTATGAGATGTACGAGAAGGGAAATTGGTGCAAGGATGAATGTCTTGTTGAATGGAGAGTTACTTGAGGAGATGGATCAATTTAAGTACTTGGGGTCTGTTGTTGTAGCAAATGGTGGAGTGGAAGCAGATGTACGTCAAATGAAGGATGCAAAGTGTTGGGGGCAGTTAAGGGAGTAGTAAAAAATGGAGGGTTGGGCATGAATGTAAAGAGAGTTCTGTATGAGAAAGTGATTGTACCAACTGTGATGTATGGATCGGAGTTGTGTGGAATGAAAGTGACAGAGAGACAGAAATTTAATGTGTTTGAGATGAAGTGTCTAAGGAGTATGGCTGGTGTATCTCGAGTAGATAGGGTTAGGAACGAAGTGGTGAGGGTAAGAACGGGTGTAAGATATGGGTTAGCAGCTAGAGTGGATATGAATGTGTTGAGGTGGTTTGGCCATGTTGAGAGAATGGAAAATGGCTGTCTGCTAAAGAAGGTGATGAATACAAGAGTTGATGGCAGAAGTACAAGAGGAAGGCCAAGGTTTGGGTGGATGGATGGAGTGAAGAAAGCTCTGGGTGATAGGAGGATAGATGTGAGAGAGGTAAGAGAGCGTGCTAGAAATAGGAATGAATGGCGAGTGATTTTAACGCTGTTCCAGTAGGCCCTGCTGCTTCCTCCTGTGCCTTGGATGACCGCGGAGGTAGCAGCAGTTGGGGATTCAGCGTTATGAAGCTTCATTTGTGGTGGATAACGGGGAAGGGTGGGCTGTGGCACCCTAGCAGTACCAGCCGAACTCGGTTGAGTCCCTTGTCAGGCTGGGAAGAACGTAGAGAGGAGAGGTCCCCTTTTTTATTTCGTTTGTTTGATGTCGGCTACTTACCAAAATTGGGGGAAGTGCCTTGGTATATGTATGATGTGTATGTATACACACACACACACACACATATATATATATATGTATATATATATATATATATATATATGTATATATATATATATGTATATATATACATATATGTATATATATATATATGTATATATATACATATATGTATATATATATATATATATATATATATATATATATGTGTGTATATATATACATATATATACACATATATTTATGCATAAAAATGCATATATCTATCTATCTATCTATCTATATGTATATATATACTGTACATAATATATATATATATATATATATATATATATATATATATATATATACTGTACATATATATATATATATATATATATATATATATATATATACATTCTTACAAAGCTGGTCTAGTGTAGAGTAAATATGATGGTTTATTAATTATTCTATTTATTTTTCATTTGTGCATTGAAGAGATAAATAGCTAGCTCTTAAAATGAGCTCTTCTCATGTAGATGTAATTATTTTATGTGAATTACATAAGACTTCCATCGTGAATTTCATTGTATTCTTTATTCGTTAGTATATGTAAATTTACGTTATTGTTTTAGGAATTAACTTTTTATTTCACATAGTTTTGTTACTAAGTCTTGTGTATATTATTTGAGAAGGTTATTTGATCATACACGATATGAACAAGGGCTTAAGTATTGTCCTTTTATATTTTACGAGGTATTGCGTCATGTTTAAGAGACAATGCTCAGTAACATGTGCTTTGAAAAATTTAGTACATATGCTTTGGAAATTTCGCGAAGGACCTAATGATACGAAGTTATCTTTTTTCTATTTTGGGGACAAAGGGTGGGCGGAGCTAGCTGACTGAAAGAGCAGTCAGGCGTGGCACGAGGCGTTCAGGAGAGCAATACTTGGTAACTTTGACAAGTCTTTTGCCCGGCCCACCATGCATCCCAGTTCCAAAGCTACAGAGACAGATCGACATTACCAACCTTAAGATTGTCATCTCACTCTCGCACACAATCCAGTGTATTGTTTTAAAAGTGTTCAGTACATATAGTGTGTCCTCTCCTAAGTGACTCTGCAACCCAAAGCAAATCGTGTGTCAAAAAGATACGTAAGACAAAACAGGGATTTTGAATTCATTGTACTAGGGTGAGTGTTGGCAGCATGGAAAGTTTTTGTAACTGGCCCTGTAGGAAGCTTAAGTTTTTGTATCGTGATCTGGTTACCTATATCATTAAGAATCAAACTTGAATATTGTATTATTCAGATTTTATTTCAATCTTTTGTATAATATTCATTGCAGTATTTCATTGGTCTTAGTTTAAGGTTTATTCAGATTTAACATATAAAAGTCAAGTGAATATATGATTATTAGGTCGTAACATTTTTGTCTTAATCTAAGTTTTGTTCAGTCTGAATTTTTTCGAATGATTCATCTTATTTTCATGTAAATTCTTTTCAATGTGATGCAATTTATATAGAATATATATATTTTTCTAAAGAGTGTATTATTCCAATCACCAATGTTTAGAATCAGATTCGGCTCGTAACCTGTTATGAGCCGTAGTTGTAAGTTGTGAGTGTACTTAAGAGACATTTGGATATTGAGTGTTTTATATATAGCTGTCTAGGAGTTATTTAACTGTCTCAGAATTGGTGTATTATTATTTTAAAGTGTAACAGTTTTAATATATTAGATAACAAGTGAGTTTGGAATAGAAGAGGGTGCTTAACTTGCCAGTTGTAGTATATATAATATTGTATGTTTGGTTTCCAGTTACGAGACATACACACACACACACACACATATATATATATATATATATATATATATATATATATATATATATATATATATATATATATATATATGTACATATATATATATACATATATATGTATATATATACTGTATATAATATACATATATAATCTACACACATATATATATATATATATATATATATATATATATATATATATTTACATATATATATATCTACATATATGTATAAATATATATATATATATATATATATATATATATATATATATATATGTGTATACATATACATATATATACACATATACATATATACACACATACAGTATATATATACATATGCATATATACCTATACATATATACATATACATATGTAATTATATATACACATATACATATATACACACATTCTATATAATATATATATACATATAAATATATATACAAATTCATATATACATACGCATATATACCTATATATACCTATATATATATATATATATATATATATATATATACAATATACCTATATATATATATATATATATATATACATACATATGTATATATATACATACATATATACATATACATACATATATATACATTTATATATATACACACATATATCTATCTATATATATATATATATATATATATATATATATATATATACATATATACATATGCATATATACCTATACATATATACATATGTATTTATATATACACATATATATATATATACACACACATATATATATTATAATATATATATATATATATATATATATATATTTATATCTATATATATATATATATATATATATATATATATATATATATATATACAAATTCATATATACATACGCATATATACCTATACATACATGTATATATATATGTATATACAAATATATATATATATATATATATATATATATATATATATAATACATACATATACATATATATAATACATACATCTATATACTGTATATATATAAAATACATACATATATATATATACAAATATATAATACATACATATATATATATACATATATATATATATATATATATATATATATATATATATATATATATATATATATATATATATATACCCTGCTAGGCCGTATATCTTAGCAATCCCTGTTTGCCAACGGTTATATAAGCGGATGAGCACCTCGTAGGAGTAACAAGAACTTTGAGTGTGGAAGAAATGTCTCCTAAATCTTGATGAAGTCACTGACAGCAGGGTGACGGATTGGATTCAAGGTGATAGACAAACTGTCTCTTTGCCTTTTACTCCTGATCCCTCTCCGTTAGTATGGACCAGCAGGGAATATATATAGGAACTGGCTATCCTTATATGAATGTAGGCAATGAATCCCCTATGGATTTAGTCAGTAGCCACTGAATACTCTATGGATTTAGTCATTCAATGGAAAGAGAATAAGACAGGACTGCCCCCATTCTAGGGCGTAGCCGGGTGCTAGGAATCTCCAGGTATATAAATAATAAAGAAAATATTTAAAATTGGTGATCGAAATGTTAAAACTACGAATCATATTGGGAAGTTACAGCAATTGGAGAATGAATTTACAAAATCCAGTTTGGATATCTTGGTCCTAAGTGAAACACGTTGTTGGGGATTGGTAAAGAAACCTTATACCAAGGCAATATATAAATCTATTCAGGAAGAACAGATGGAGTTGCAAGAGAATGGGTAAGAATGGTGATGCCACCAAGAGCAGAAAAGGCATTGAGTGGAGAGCTGTAAATAGTTGATAGTTACTAGCAAAGTTCAAATTAAAGCAGTGCAATACTAGAATTATGGTTTGCTAAGCATCAACAAATTATTCCCCTGAAGAAAGGAAAGATGAAAGCTGCAAAGGAAATGGAGCACAAATTATAAGTTTCTGTTCAACAAAGAATCTTCTTATTGGAGATACTCTTTTCTAGCACAAGGACATCTACAAATATACATGGATTTCATTATGTGATAATTACAAAAATCAATTAGATCACATCGCCATTAATAAAGAGAGAAAGGGAACTCTTGAGAAAAGTAAGAGGTTATAGAGGTGCAGATATTGGTAGTGATCACCAGCTCCTCATTGGCACACTGAAATTAAAAGTGAAAGCACCCAGCAGAAAGGTAGATAGAATAACTAGGTTTTACACAAATAAGCTTCTAGATGATGAACACAGAGAAACATTTGCGATTGAATGTAGAAATCGATTTGCAGTCTTAAAGACTTGAAGAGACGAAGAGCAGACAGTTGATGAAGATTAGCGTATATATTTGGAAATCGCCTTAAATTACCCATAGAATTAAAACGATAAAGTTAAAACGAGAACAAACGAACAAAGAATGTGTAACGTGAAGAACAAAAGAGATTAAGATTAATAAAAAACGTAAGAGATTCAGGACATTTGAAATAAAATAGGAATGACATTATAAGATATCGACTATATATAAAATTGAAAAACAAAAAAACGTTTCCATTTTGCAACAAAAATAAGTCTATTGAAATATATTCATAATGCAGAGAACTATGAGAAAGGAATCTCAAGTAGTCTCATCCTAATAATAAATAAAAAGTGTGAAAGCAAAGGTTGTGGAGGTTTAACTCCAGAGAAATCACAAATCAATCTTTCAGATGTAACATTACTAGGCCCAGGGAAATGGAGACCGAGAAGAAATTTAGATTGGGAGCATAAAAAAAAAAGAAGTTTTACTCGGTTTTAATTTTGAGGATTAAGAGAAATGTGTGGTCTTCCTAAAATAAACAGCCACGTTTGCTAACATAGGCAACTTTTTCTTCCATTTTGCTACTTATACAAAATACGGGTATTCACGACTTTACAATACAGCTTTATTCATAATAGTTATACTGATACAATTATTAACAAAGTATTAGGCTCTGAAATACAATCGCTGAAAAGGGAAAAAAAAGTAATTTGACCGGAGTTATGAGT
>NC_090725.1:123060631-123068131 GCF_036898095.1 Palaemon carinicauda | reverse complement strand
ATATATATATATATATATATATATATATATATATATATAAAAGAGGATAACCCAAAACTTTAAGCATAAGTATGATAGTAAACAGAACTTGTTTATCAGAAAGAAAAACCATTAAACACCACTTTAATAAGATACCAAGGTATCAAGTCATAAAAGTCTGTATTACAAATCAATCACATTAGCGTTAGAAACGCTCGGCACACATGTCTGAACTTATGCTAGGTTCACCTTTGAAAGAAGGAACAGTCTATATGGGCACTTGGTGCCCTCATTTAGTTTGTAGTACAGTATGTACCTACACACTCACCCTGGACTTAATCGTCCCAATTAAGACCACTGTTCCTCGCAGAGTTAAACAGTAGGGTTAACTACACGACCCAATGCTACCACAGATCTCTTAAGTTCCTCTACTTGCTTCGCATAGTGGCGAAAGAACACCCTGGAAGACTTCCAGCCCGTGTATGAACGGAGATGTTCAAAATCCATACAATTAAAGAAATTTAGGGATGAGGCAACTTTCCTCGGATCGTGACCTGCGGGTGTACTGTCAGGATCCGCTCTGCGAATAAAATATGTGATTTTCGCTCTGAGTTGGTTCAGAGATAAATTTGAGCCTGATGTTTCTCCCCTGAATAGTTGACCACCCTTGAAGTCTGAAGTTCTACGAAGATAGACCTTTAGGCATTCTACTGGACATAGAGAGGCATCTTCTTTCAGAGGGCAGATTCTCCAGGGACCCCACCTGTTGGTGGGTAACTCATTCTTGGCGAGAAACGTAGGATCCGGAAACAGGTTCAGCTCCCCCCCATCCAGGAACTGAACACGACCTGCCTCTCTCGAGAGGGCTACGATCTCAATAACCCTGGCCCCGGACGCGAGTGCAAATAGGAAAATAAGTTTTTACGTCAAATCCTTTAACGCACATTCTTCATTGCTCAACTGGGAGGCGAAATGAAGAACTTTGTCTAAAGACCATGAGATGGGCTTTGGAGGTGCTGAAGGTCTGAGCCTAGCGCAGGCTTTCGGAACTTTATTAAAGATCTCGTTACCTAGGTCGATCTGGAAGGCAAATAAAATGGGTCTCATCAACGCAGATTTACACACTGAAATCGTGTTAGCTGCCAACCCTTGGCCATGGAGGTGGATGAAGAAAGATAAGCAGAAGTCTGTTGAGATCTCCTGTGGATTTTTTGCCTTTACAAAGGCCATCCATTTTCTCCAAGATGACTCATATTGCCTTCTAGTCGATTTGCACTTATATTCCTCTAGGAAGTCTATGCTGGCTTTCGAAATCCCGAAACGCTTTTTCACCGCGAGGGCGAGAAAATCATGAGCTGCAGGGTCCGGGTTTTCTGTAATGAAGCGCAGACAGTCGACTTCTGGACTCGCTGGGTCAGAACTGGATGTGGTAGCGGCACGAACTTCATCTGTAGTTCCAACGCCAAGGGGAACCACATACTGTTCGGCCACTTGTGGGCCACTATTGCCGCTACCCCCTTGAAGGATCTCAGTTTGTTGAGGACCCTCAACAGAAGGTTGTGAGGAGGGAACAGATAAATCCTGGACCATCTGTTCCAGTCGAGGGACATTGCGTCCACTGCTTCCGCTAAGGGGTCCTCGTACGGGGACACGTACAGGGGCAACTTCTTGTTGTCTTTCGTCGCAAAGAGGTCTATTTGCAGTTCTGGGACTTGATTCAGAATGAAGGAAAATGATCCTGCGTCTAAGGACCATTCCGACTCTATCGGTGTGAACCTGGATAGAGCGTCCGCTGTCACATTGCGGACTCCTTGAAGGTGAACTGCCGACAGGTACCACTTCTTCTTTTCCGCCAATCGGAAAATGGCTAACATCACTTGGTTGAGAGGTGGTGACCTCGACCCTTGTCGATTCAAGCATCTCACAACCACCTTGCTGTCCGTCACCAATCTTATGTGGATCGAGTGACGCGGGGAGACTTTCTTTAAGGTAAGGAGCACTGCCATAGCTTCTAGATAGTTTATATGAAAGGTCCTGAATAGCTTGGACCAAGTCCCCTGGACTTTTTTCCGATGAGAGTGACCTCCCCATCCCTCCTTTGAGGCGTCTGAGTGAATCGTCATCGACGGGGGAGGTGGCTGAAGAAGAACCGACTTCTTTAGATGTCTGGCTTGGGACCAAGGTCTGAGAAGAGTACGTAGCCGAGGCGGCACTGGTCTTCTCAGGTCTCTTCGCGCGTTTGATGCATACCTTCTCCAAACTCCGGTTGCATCCTTTAGCTGTGCTCTTAGCACTGGGTCTGTCACTGAAGCAAACTGGAGAGAGCCTAGTACCCTCTCCTGTTCGCGTCTTGATATCCTTTCGGAATCTAGAAGTCTCTTGACAGAGCCCGCTATCTCCTTCCTTTTCTTCGTCGGGATGGAGAAACTGTGTGACAAAAGGTCCCAGTGGATTCCCAGCCACTGGAACTTTTGGGATGGAGAAAGTCGAGACTTTTTTCTGTTGATCTTGAAGCCTAGGTACTCTAGGAACTGGATCACCTGACTGGAAGCTTGCAAGCATTCGGTCTCGGATGCTGCCCACACCAGCCAGTCGTCCAGGTAGGCTACTACCTGAATTCCCTTTAGGCGTAATTGTTTGAGAGCTGCGCTCGCAAGCTTCGTGAAAATCCTTGGGGCTATGTTTAGCCCGAATGGCATGGCTCTGAAGGCGTACAGTCTCCGTTGTAGCCTGAACCCTAGGTAGGGGGAGAGTCGACGACTGATTGGAATGTGCCAATAGGCGTCTGACAAGTCTATAGAGACTGAGTATGCCCTCTTGGGCAGTAAGGTCCTTATGTGTTGCAGTGTTAGCATCTTGAATTTGCAATTCACTATGAACTTGTTGAGTGGCGACAAGTCCAGAATGACTCTGAGCTTTTCCGAGTCTTTCTTGGGAACACAAAACAGCCTCCCTTGGAATTTGATGGACTTCACCTTTCGGATCACCTTTTTCTCCAACAGTTCTTGAACGTACTCCTCCAAAACGGGGGTGGAGTGTTGGAAAAACCGAAGGCACGGGGGTGGAGTGCTGTACCAACTCCAACCCAGTCCATTCTTGAGTAGGCTTTGGGCCCAGGGATCGAAGGTCCAGCGATCCCAAAATTTCATCAGTCTCCCTCCTACCGGTATCGTTTCACTTGGACTGCCGTCCTGAGGTCTTGCCTCCCTGACCACGACCACCTCTGAATCCCCTTCCCCTTGAGGGGCGCCTAGACGAGCCTCTGGCTGCTCCTCTAGGTTTTGCACGAAAGGAAGAAGACTGTCCTTCAAACGTTGGGGTGAATGTGGTTGACTGACCTGGCACAGCCTGGGGTACCCACTGAAAAGCAGTCGGGGTTTGTGCCACCATCTGGGGCACTGGAGGCAAAGGCAATTGCAGTTGCTGTTGCTGTCTATAAGGCTTGGCTGGCCGAGATGGTAGCCTAGTCCTCATATTCTTCCTCTTTGGTTGAGGACCCTCATCCGGGGAAGATTTTCTTTTGATAGCCAGGCCCCACTTCTGGAGAAGGTTTCTATTCTCCACGGCGGCCTTATCAACAACCTCTTTGACCACATCGGTAGGGAAAAGGTCTTTTCCCCAAATGTTGGAGGAGATTAACTTCCTTGGCTCGTGTCTCACCGAAGCCCCGGTGAACACGAACTCCCTGCAAGCTCTCCTTGCCTTGACGAAGCCATAAAGGTCCTTCGTCACTGTGGCTAGGTGAGACTTAGCCACTACCATGAACATTTCATGGACCTTAGGGTCACTTGCCATTGTCTCAAGAGTAGTCTGATGAGACATTGAGGCAGCCAGTCTTTCTTTTGTCTCGAACTCTCTTCGTAAAAGAGATTCGGACAGCTTGGGGAGGTCCTCGCCGAATTGCCGTCCAGCAATATCAGCCTCCAACTTTCCCACTGAGAATGTCAGATGGACATCCTTCCAGTCTTTGTGGTCCATAGGCAGAGCCAGCGACAAGGGTTTACACTCCTCCAGGGAGGGGCAAGGCTTGCCGGCCTCGACTGCCTTTAGGACAGCCGCAAACCCTTTCTGTAAAAAGGGGAAGGCTCTATCAGGAGAGGACACAAACGAAGGGAGCTTCTTGCTCAATGCAGCTACCTTCGAATTCGAGAAGCCCCTCTCTTTCATCGAGGATGAAAGTAGGGCTTGAGCCTTAGCGTGGTCCATAATAATGACCTCCTTCGGCTCTGTCTCCTCCCTTGAAGCTGGTTCTTTTCTCAGCAGTCCGGATATGATGCCTTGCTGGGCCAGAATTCTACCTCCTCTAGGGGAACTGAACCCAGCTTATCCGAGATGACGATCTTTCCAGTCGTCATCGGCATGTGCTCAGCATACCTCCATGGGTTAGCATCTGAGCATATGGGAAGGTCTTTCACATTGAGCCTTTTCTGGGGCCCATGTGATTCTGCCAGGGACTGCATACGCAGTTCCATTGCAGCCGCCTTCTCCTGATTCTCCTTCTGCATTTGTTGGATCATTCCAACAATCGAAGAGAGGGCCTGTCCCAGTTCTACTGGGAGACCAGCCGATGTTGAGGGGATAGGCTCCGGCATCTGAACCGGAGTAGCCGACACCTCGTCGACCTCATCCTCTACGACATCCGGGGTTTGAACTTGATCCTGACCTTCTGCCAGGAGGTCTTCTTCCAAACGTTCGTCCAGGTCAGACATCCTGTCATCCAACTGGATGTCTTGCATCGCGACTGCGACTTCCACGTCCACCTGGACTTGATCTTGAGGGATCTCCTCTTGAGGCTGGGGAATCACTGCCTCAGCTGATGCCTGGGGAAAAAGATACGCCCTCATCTTCTCACTTGGAAGATAAGGGCCAGAGGTATTCTTCTTGAAGCCCCTTACCCAAGTACGAAGCTTTTCCCTTGCTATATCCCTTGATTCCGCCGTTCTAGGGGAATCAAAAGCCTCAGTAATCAGGTTAGTGCATACAGTACATACCTGAGGGTCCCAATACTGGAGATCATCCTTGGAGACAGCGCATGCTGCGTGTCTCCTACAACACTCATGTCCGCAGAGGTTCTTGCTGCGGACATTGCAGAAAACATTTCCGCACTTCGGGGGGTCCTCCTGTAAAGAGAAGAAATTTCCATGAGTATCAAGTGAACTATGTATCACTGGATATGCATAGTATAGCATAACAATTCATAAAGGAAAGACACACACTTGTGTTTCCCTCACAACCCATTGTTGCAGCCTTCCAGATAATAAAATCAAAATGGTTTATCTCTTCTAGAGTAACCAATGCAAGGTTTCCAGAGGAAACAGGTGGAGCTCACACCTAGGCAATGATTTTAAAATCCTGGATAATAGACAGGGAAGAACTCTGCTTCCTATCTGAGGGCAACAGCAAAGGGCTGTGCAAGAAAACACAATAGTGTTAGAAGATACAGTGCTGTACCTAAACCTTTACTATAATTTTCTTCTTACTTTATATGCTATACAGAAGAATACTAGTACAGTATAGGAGGATGTGTGCCGGCCTGCCTTTGCCGGCCGGCACACACCACAACTAGCTTTAAAGTATACTACTTAACAGCTATAGGGCGGCAGCACTCTGGTTCAAATACCTGTGCCGGTCGGCAGCAACTGCCGGCCGGTAACAGCCAGTGTTGGCCGGCAATAGCTGCCGGCCAGCAACTACACAAGGTAGTACCCAGCTGCCGGCCACACTCTTGGTGACCGGCAGACCAGGACTGACATAAGCCGGCCGGCAAAGGTACAAGACCGATGCCAGCCGGCAGCAAAAGAACCAGAAGACTACACCTGCCCGGCTGCCGGCCTCATAGGCCGGCAGCCGGGACAGGTACAGCACTAGAAGAAAATAGAATGGATGCCGGGATAAGAGTGTACATAACCCCCCAAGCCCGGCAACCGAAAGAGTGCATATAAGGAAGGGGAGAAACTAATTCAGGCTTCCTTGACCAATGCCGTCCGGCTCTGCCGGCAGGCATGGATGAGGGACCAAGAGAGGTCCGGGCAGCACTCGAAAACATAAGACCCTAGCCGGCCAGCATCTCTGCCGGCCGGCAATGGGCTGAGTTAATTCCACATCCCAACCTATACTATGTCCAGAAGTAGAACGACGTACAGTACAGTAATACCCCTGCCGGCCAGCTCTGCCGGCCGGCAAGGTACAGTACAGTAATGGCTAGGCAGAGGGGGAAGGGACAAGAGGGTCCTGCCAACCTTGCTTTAGTGACAGATCACCCGCAGCCAAGAAACTTTGTCTTAGCCTAAGGGAGATCTAAGGGAAAGGGCCAGCAATACTTGCCAGCTTCCAGAGCACCAAAGCAAGGAAGGCGTTGCTACTCCCAAGGGAAGAACTTATCCTCCCCCGAGAACAGCAACAGGACTTAGTCTGGTCGATCACAAAAGAAGGAATCATAACTTACAGAAACCTTCGGTAGTGACCTAAGGGAGCTAAGCTCCCTTTGTAAGTGTTAGGTCAGCGAGGGGGACTCTGCCCCAAGCCAGACAACACGGACTCAGACTAAAAACTCTGTTGTTCTGTCCCTCTTTGAACCAGACTTACTGGAACAGGAAGGTACAGTAACACCCTAGTATAGTTTTATCGAAAATAAATTCGGAAAAAACCACTTAGGGATAAGCCCAAGGCTTAAACAGAGGGAAAGGGATTGCATACCTTCTCCGAAGAAAAGAAAGCAACCGGGGAGTATGATAAAGTATACTAAGGCTCCATAACCAATTAGCCTAGGCACCAAGAGAATCGATTACCTAATTCACCGAAACTCACACGTATACAATCTTGGAAATATTCCACACAGTCTAAAATGTATAAAATATAGCCTAAAGCTTCAATAAAATTTTAATTACACTCGGAAAAACCAAAATCATGCATGAAGTACTAGGACCAAACGACTAGGCTACATGGCCTAGCGTAGGCCAGAATGGCGAATACTTCGCCAAATAATACTAAGCACGAAAGGAAATCCTATGTAAAGCTAAATAGCTAAAATTTATTAAAGCAAAACAACCAGGAATGTCACTCTGACTAACTAATTTATACCTAGCGAGTGACAGTGTCCAGGACACCTCTGGTAGGCTACGGCTCTTGTATCAAAGATTAATCCTATTAATCACTCAAAATTTTACCAAGAGCCTACATTTATACATAACAGACACTATACTCAACTTATCCGAGGCCAACGAAGACGGAGAAGCCATGAAAAGCTGAATAAATCCAAGATTTGCGAGAAAAACAGGAAAAAACACCGAGTTGTTAAGCTACGCAAAAAGGAATGGAGATGGCGCCAGGATTGGCGCCAGGCACGCATACGAATCGGGGGATAGGGAAGCCTTGGGAGCGGCTCCCCTTTTTCTTTCCCGAATTCGTATCTCGTCAATCACCTCCTACGAGACGAAATCTCTGTCCAGGTCGTAGATTGCCATGTGACGTGTCTAGAATACGTCCTCTGATATGTCGCGATATCCCTTTCACGAGGGATAC
>NC_090725.1:123045631-123050631 GCF_036898095.1 Palaemon carinicauda | reverse complement strand
GCATGGATGCCCTAGACAGGAGTACAGTAGTTATGTAATACACAAGTACCAAGCAACGCACATACAAATCTGTTTTATTCTACACTGCAACCGCCATCAGACTCCACGTCAAAGAGTTGTTCAATGTACCAATGTACCAAGTTAATTTCAACTCCATTAACAATCCTTTCATTTCTGTATCATCATGTACTTTTAGCCCAATTTAAACCTTATCAACAAAAGCCTTCGAATATAATGCACAATCGTCACCCTTATATAACCCCCTGGGACCTATAAATACATGTGTTGTCTCTAAATAAAGTTAGTTGTTCAGGACCTGTCTTCATCTCAATTCCTCCTTCACTCCCATTATATTGGTGACCTAAGAGTGCCTCGAACACCCAGTCTGACTCGCAACTCACCTCATCATCTACTGAATTCTGCCATAGTGACCACTACCGACCACGAAATATCTGTCTGTGATGCTACAGTAAAACTCCCACCTTTCACCAGCAAAGACGTGTTAGCTTGATTGAAATGCGCTGAGGTTCAGTTCTGCATCAATGGAGTGACCTGCTCAAATAACAAAGACAACTGTGACCATACTGCGATCCATGACGACACCTTTCCAGAAATCTCCAACTGGCTATGTGTGCAAAGGGGTACAATATGATACTATCAAACCATACCTTCTACAGCAATATTCACTATAGCCAGCTCTTTCAACAATCAAAAGGCATCGATGGCCCCCAAAGAAATTATCATTATTGGTCATCTTCAGACAGTTCTCTTCGTGAAGTAAATCTACTTCATGCCGTTTGGGTACAACACCTTCCGGAAATGGTGCCTGGGCAGAAACGAAGCCACCCACTACCCACATATGCTCCCTGATGCTTGATCCCCAATCAATGCCCTCAACAGCCACTGGATGATGCCCATCGCCATCAGTTGTGCTACTACCACACCCGATTAAGTGCTGTTGCTACCGAATGTCAACAGTCAAAAAGACACGTAATTAGGTACTCGACTGTGGCGGTGACCTCACCATTAACTAATTTCTTTGTTTTGCATGACTCAATATCTAAATGGGGATTTGTGGTAAATATGCTTCTAAAATTTGCTTAAGGTTACAATCTTAAAATCATGAACACCTTCTTTCATAAAAAGGAAAATAGAAAATGAACATGGAGAAGCCCAAATGGAGAAACGAAAAATTAAATAGTCTTTATCATTTGATTAAAGATGTAACAGTGTTAAACCAGTTAAAGTAAAATGATCATAGAATGGTGGGAAGCAAATTTTGTTTAGATCCAAGAAAAAAAAGAAAAATTAATTTCAAGACAGAAAATAAACACTCCTGTAATAAGAGAAAAACCTGATGAGTTTGGTTTAGCAATACAAAATAGGTACTTCTAGCTACATGATGAAATGGAAGCAAGAAAAGAAGAAATGAACAGTAATTTACCAAAAATTTGCAATGAAATCAGCGCAAGAGATAGATGGAAGAGGTCCTAAACAAGATATAGGAAAACTATCAGAAAAGATAAAAAAACTAATAAAAAAAAATAAAAATGTGGGTAAAATACTAGAAAAAGGAAATAGAATTAGCACAACGATCCAAAACAATAATTAACGAAAAGCTCAAGATATCTGTAAACATAATCAGACCAAAAGTGAGGAAACAAGAAAGGAAAATGCATTAAATTTATGAAGAGAAGACTTGGAACAAGGCGCCAACAGATATTTGCTTCAAAGGATGAAATAGAAATATTATCCACAATACATATGGAGTGATAAAATTGCAGAGGATTTATATATAATGATATACAATAGTGATATAAGAATTAATTTCATCAACAGAAATAATGAAACACCTGACACTGTACCAAACGTAACAGTAGGAGAAGTAAAGAAAGCATTAAAAGGCACGAAAAGAGGCAAAGCAGAAGATGGCCATTTAATTGACTAAATAATAGATGGAGGAAATTTCGTATTTAGCTGAACTCTACTCCGAATGTCTGCAAAAATGCTCTATACCTGCAGGCTGGAGAAACTTTATCAGTATACTAATTTACAAAAAGGGAGACACAAAATACCTGAAAAATTACCGCCCAATAAGTTTACCCGCCGTAATATATAAACTATTCTCAAATATCATATTAATCCGAATAGAAAGACAGCTAGACTTTAATAAGCCAAGAGAGCAGGTAGGCCTTACAAGTGGGTATTCAACAAATGACCATATCCATGTAAGTACCCAGCTAGTGAATAAATCTACAAGAGTACAACAAAACACTATTTATTGCATTCATAGACTATGAGAAAGCTTTTGATTCTGTCAAAACACCAGCAGTAATGAAAGCCTTCAAAAACAAGGAATAGAAGAATCCTATGTTAAAACACTTGAAAATATCTATACAGGAAGTAAAGCAATCGTAAAAATACATATAGTGAGAAAATTCCGATTTCGAAAGGAGCTGGACAAAGAGACACCATTTCTCATAGATTATTCACAGCATGTCTACAAGAGGTTTTTAAAAATTTAGATTGGGAAAATGTAGTAATTAACATTAATGGGGAATACTTTAATACCTAAGTTTTGCAGATGACATAGTTGTATTTAGTGAATCATGGAAAGAATTACAAAAGATAATTGAAGATTTGAAAAGAGAAAGGAGAAATGGACTGAAAATGGATATGAGTAAAAATAAAATAATGCTCAATGAAATTGCAGTGAAGCCACAAAAATTATCATGGACGAGCCTCTGGTGATGGTTAATAAATATACGTACTACGGACAGATAGAAAGTGTTTCCCCAGGCTAAGAGATCAAAATTAGAAGGATAAGCATGGAATGGAGAGCTTTGGTAAACAAAATGATATATGAAAATCAAAAGGTCCCTGTGTCTAAAAAGAAACGTATTTAATGAGATATACCTACCAGTATTAACTTATGCATCGGAAACTTAGAGGCTTACTAAAGCCTTAGAACATAAGCTAGTTACAACTCAAAGACCTATGGAAAGAATAATGATGGGAATAACAACAAGAGACAGAAATGAGTAGCACGGATACGAAAGCAAACTAAAGTAGAAAAAATTCTAACGCATTATAAGAAAAGAAATGGATATGGGGATCGATGAACTAGGGATGTTTGCGGAGGTGAACTGCCACAGAAAGACCATAAACAGATGCAAGTGGAAGAACACGTCTGAGGCCTTTCTTCTGAAGGGGACTAGTAACGGCTGATGATATATACATAAATGCAGTATATATATATATATATATATATATATATATATATATATATATATGCATATATATATACATATATATACATATACATATATCTATATACATATAAATCTATATACATATATATCTATATACATATACATCTATATATATATATATATATATATATATATATATATATATATATATATATATATATATATATATATATATACACATTTACATGTATATACATATACATATGTATATATATGTATATATGTATACATACATATATATACATATATAAGTATACTTACATATATATACATATATATGTATACTTATATATATATATATATATATATATATATATATATATATATATATGTATACATGTATATACATATGTATATATATAATATATATATACATGTATATACATATATATGCATATATACAGTATATATATACATGTATATACTGTATATATATATATATATATATATATATAAATACATGTATATACATATTATGTATTCATACATATATATGTAAATATATAATATATGTATATATATACATATATAAATATCTATATATATACACACACATATATATATGTATATATATATATTATACAGATATATATTAATATATATACATATGTATGTATATATACACATATGTATGTATATATATACATATGTATGTATATATATACATATGTATGTATATATATACATATGTATGTATTATATATATATATATATATATATATATATATATACATACATACATACATACATGCATACATACATACACATGAGAGTCATCACCATAACCATTAGGTTATAAAGTGAGTAGCATTGATTTCAATTCTGCCATCTACAAATAAGGTTTATCACTTCGAATCGCAATAAATCAAATCTCTTCTATTATAGCCTATTGGTGTATTAGTAATACTTGGCTGTTTTATGATAATTTATCATGAATACTCTTGATTTTCATTGATTTTAAAAGTGCCACAAATACCTATTAATATTGAAGTTACTCTGCCTCGAGTTCAGAGACCCAAAGGGAAAATTTATTTTAAGAATTTGTGTCCTGGAAAGGATTCGAACCTATACCAAATCCAAATCCATGCGATAGTCAGCACAATATCCATTAATGCAAGAAAGAGAAATAAGAATTGATTACGACTCTGCTGTACATATTTATGTTAAAACCTCTTGCCACCATTATACAGTAGTCTCTTTAAGATTTACAACACTTAGCTGCTCTATGGTAATTTATCGTTATTTATTGTGATTATCATTTATTCAAATAAGCCACAAATACCTCTTAATATGGATTTTGCTCTGCGCGGGATCAAACACCCATTGGGAAATCAATTCTATGATAATCATTTCTGGATTGACAAGGAGTTGAACCTATGCCAAGTCTATATCTAAATGGTTTTCGACACCATATCCTTTAGGCTATAAAGAGTTAAAGGTCGATCATGAATGGCAGAGTCAAGGGACGGAGTAGTGTCCTAGAGACTGACCATATGCACATATGATCAGCTCCCAAAACCCTTCTCTATTTAGCTAGGAACAGGGAGGGCCAGACAATGGCTACTAATGATTCAGCAGGTCAACCTATTGGTTCCCGTTGAACACAAGAATGGTGAAGTAGCAGAGCATACTATGAACTATCGAGCTTGAGCAGGTCTCAATCTCCCATCTAGTAGATTGCCAGGTAGGGACGTTTTTAATAGGTTACCCTAACTAGTGAGAGAGATA
>NC_090725.1:123028131-123038131 GCF_036898095.1 Palaemon carinicauda | reverse complement strand
CATGTGTGTGTGAGTGTACAAACATATAAATATGAATATATATACACAAATATGTATACATTACGAATATATATACATAAATACATATATAAACATTCATACATCTATATATATTCGCAAATACATCATATTGTACAATTAAAGTAATGCAACATGAGTATCATAGTTTGGTATGCACCAACAAATGACTTCCCGGAAGAAATAAAGCTGAATACTAAGAACTACTGCAGAGTGTAATAGATGAGATCCCAGGGAGAGATATGGCAATTGTGATTGGTGACTTTAACGCTAAAGATGGAAGGAATAATCAAGGTATAGAGAATGTGATGGGTGTTGAGGGTATTGGCAAAGTTGCAAATAGTACATGGGGCACTCTTCAAGTTTTTGTTCAACAAACAACCTTGTTATTGGAGGTACTCTTTTCCAGCGCAAGGGCATCCAAAAATATATAGACTTCACCATGTGGCAATTACAAAAATTAAATAGATCACATAGCCATTAATAAAGAGAGAACAAGGACTCTGAGAAATGTAAGAAGTTAAAGAGGTGCAGATATTGGTAGTGAATACCAGCTCCTCATTGCCACACTGGATTAAAACTGAAATCACCCAAAAAAAGTGTAGTATATAGAAATCTACTTTTGATGTCATTTGTGGACTATAGAAAAACCTTTGATAGTGTGCACCGGTCAATTCTGTTGAGTGCCTTGTGTTATTAAGGAGTTCCTCTTAAATATGTAAATTTGATTAAATCTGTTCATGAGCATAGCAAGTTCAAAGTTAATGTTAGTGGAGTTCTATTAAAGGAATTTTCAGTGAACAGTGTTGTCACCTATGTTGTTTATCCTCCTCATGGATTTTGTAATACATAAAACGGTTGGGGATGGTGGAGAAAGATTGTAAATTAGCTGACATAGAAAAATCTGATGACACTGTCCTTATCAGCAGAACGCCAGAGGACTTGCAAAACTTGCTTACCAGAATGCTTGAAATATTAAATGAAGTTGGACTCGGGAAAAATAGAAGAAAGACAGAGATGATAAGAATGGAATATGCAATGGAAGATGATATATCATTGCAATGAGAATGGTTTACTGAGGTTGAATCATTAAAATTTTTAGGAACTATGATCTCTAATACAGGATCTTTGGAATTTTCATTTAATGAAAGATTGAAAAAAAGCAAATTGCTAGGTTAAGTAAAAGATGGAAATCAAATCGCCTGAAAATACATATAAAAATCAGGCTATATATCAGTTTGATGATACTGGTGTTACTGTATGGACAGGAGTAGTAGCATGACAATGGAACAATATCCAGTAGATGTATAGATTTCAGAGCAAAGCCCTGAGAAGAATATTGGGAGGTAAATGGCAGGAAAGGATTAGAAATGAAACTATAAGTGATTACTTGAGTGCCATATATGAATGAGATCATGGTGAGGGGTAGATAGAAATGGTTCGAGCAAGCTCTTCACACTCCCCAAGAATGATTATTTCACCAAATTTTCAATTGGGCTCCACAAGGTACTAGAAGAGTTGGAAGACCCCGCCCTACATGGCTGAGAGCTATGAAGCGTGAATTAGGAGGTGATGAATGGAGAAATATTGATTTAAAAGCTGAAGATAGAGGTGACTGGCGAAATCTAACTGAAGCCCTTTGCGTCAATATGCGTAGGAAGAGATGTGATGTGATATATACATACATATATATATATATATATATATATATATATATATATATATATATACTCATACATATATATATGTATATATATATATATATACATATATATATATATGTATATATATATATATATATATACATACATATATATGTATATATATATACATACATATATATATATGTATATATATACATATATATATATATATATATATATATATATATACATATATATATATATATATATATATATATATATATACATATATATATATATATATATATATATATATATATACATATATATATATATATATATATGTATATATATACATATATATATATATATATATATATATATATATATATATATATATATACATACATATATATATATATATATATATATATATATATACATACATATATATATATATATATATATATATATATATATATATATACATACATACATATATATATATATATATATATATATATATATATATACATACATATATATATATATATATACATACATATATATACATACATATATATATATATATATATATATATATATACATACATATATATATATATATATATATATATATACATACATATATATATATATATATATATATATATATATATATACATATATATATATATATATATATATATATATATATATATATATACATATATATATGTACATATATATATATATATATATATAACGGATTTTGAGCGAAGCGAAAAATCTATTTTTGGGAGAGATGGCCATGTTGTCCTGATGGAAGTTCCTATAGGGTAGCTTCCTAGGGTATATTACAACTACGGCGATATTCCCAGAGAATTTACCTTAAGGTACCAGAATTCTAACTCCTGGAGCGAATATCCCTCCTGAAAGGGATATCGCGACATATCAGAGGACGTATTCTTGACACGCCACATGGCAATCTGCATCCTGGACAGAGATTTCGTCTCGTAGGAAGCGATTGGCAAGAAACGAATTCGGGAAAGAAAAAGGGGGAGCCGCTCCCAAGGCTCCCTAACATCCGATTCGTATGCGTGCCTGGCGCCAATCCTGGCGCCATCTGTATTCCTTGTAGCGTACACGAGGTGCTACAGATACTGTATGTAGGGAGGGGTCCTACAGCCCTTTCTTAGAAAGGCAAGGGCGGGTCCATCAGGACGACATGGCCATCTCACCCAAAAATAGATTTTTCGCTTCGCTCAAAATCCGTTTTTTGGGCTAAAGCCATGTCGTCCTGATGGAAGTATACCAGAGCATTACTGTATCTGTGGATTCTCAGAACGTGCCGTACTCCGCGGATGTAATTTTTCCCGGTCGACTAGACCTAGAGACCTAAGATGTTACCGTTATACATCTTTTCAACTAACTATAAACCATGTTAGAGCTTCCTGCCCCCTACAGGGAAGAGTCCTACTAGACTCTGGAAAAGTCTCGAAGAGTACATATACCTATGTATGAATACCAGGCAAGCTAATATAGTGGTCTCGCCCTATATTAAGTAAAGCATAGTTTGTAAAGAATCACTGCGTCAATATGAAATATCGACCAATTCTCCGCACAATACTTGTATTGGATAAAGGTTTTATATCCGCATAGGAGGAAAACCAATGCAACATAGCTTGCATAAAGGAACAATTCTATTAGAATTATCCCAGATAAGGTACATAGGATGAATGCTCAATTATACCAATAAATTGACACAGGTGAAGGAGACGCAAGGTTCTCAAGAACCAGTTTATTGACAGGCAATAAATAGACAGGTTAACCACAATTATATATATATATATATATATATATATATATATATATATATATATATATATATATATATATATATATATATACATAAGAAGAGGATAACCCAAAGCTTTAAGCATAAGTATGATAGTAAACAGAACTTGTTTGTCTGAAAGAAAAAACATTAAATGCCACTCTTAAGATACCGAGGTATCAAAGTCATAAAAGTCTGTATTACAAATCAATGACATTAGCGTTAGAAACGCTCGGCACACATGTCTGCACTTATGCTAAGTTCACCTTCGGAAATGGAACAGTCTACATGGGCAACACAGTGCCCTCACTTAGTTTGTAGTACAGTATGTAACTACACACTCACCCTGGAATTAATCGTCCCAATTAAGACCACTGTTCCTCGCAGAGTTAAACATTAGGGTTAACACCGCGACCCACTGCTACCACAGATCTCTTTAGTTCCTCTACTTGCTTCGCATAGTGGCGAAAGAACACTCTGGAACACTTCCAGACAGTGTATGAACGGAGATGTTCAAAATCCATACAATTAAAGAAATTTAAGGATGAGGCAACTTTCCTCGGATTGTGACCTGCGGGTGTACTGTCAGGATCCGCTCTGCGAATAAAATATGTGATTTTCGCTCTGAGTTGATTCAGAGATAAATTTGAGCCTGATGTTTCTCCCCTGAATAGTTGATCACCCTTGAAGTCTGAAGTTCTATGAAGATAGACCTTTAGGCATTCTACTGGACATAGAGATGCATCTTCTTTCAGAGGGCAGATTCTCCAGGGACCCCACCTGTTGGTGGGTAACTCATTCTTGGCGAGAAACGTAGGATCCGGAAACAGGTTCAGCTCCCCCCCATCCAGGAACTGAACACGACCTGCCTCTCTCGAGAGGGCTACAATCTCACTAACCCTGGCCCCGGACGCAAGTGCAAATAGGAAAATAACTTTTTGTGTCAAATCCTTTAACGCACACTCTTCATTGCTCAACAGAGAAGCGAAATGAAGAACTTGTCTAAAGACCATGAAATGGGCTTTGGAGGTGCTGAAGGTCTGAGCTTAGCGCAGGCTTTCGGGACTTTATTAAAGATCTCGTTACCTAGGTCGACCTGGAAGGCATATAGAATGGGTCTTGTCAAAGCAGACTTACACGCTGAAATCGTGTTAGCTGCCAATCCTTGACCATGGAGGTGGAGAAGAAAGATCAGCAGAAGTCTGTCAAGATCTCCTGCGGATTCTTCGCCTTGACAAAAGGCCACCCATTTTCTCCAAGATGACTCATATTGCCTTCTAGTAGATTTGCACTTATATTCCTCAAGGAAGTCTATGCTGGCTTTCGAAATCCCGAAACGCTTTCTCACCGTTAGGGAGAGAAAATCATGAGCTGCAGGGTCCGGGTTTTCTGTAATAAAGCGCAGACAGTTGACTTCTGGACTCGCTGGGTCAGAACTGGATCTGGTAGCGGTACAAACTTCAGCTACAGTTCCAATGCCAGGGGGAACCACACGCTGTTCGGCCACTTGTGGGCCACTATTGCCGCTACCCTTTGAAGGATCTCAGTTTGTTGAGGACCCTCAACAGAAGGTTGTGAGGAGGGAACAGATAAATCTTGGACCATCTGTTCCAGTCGAGGGACATTGCGTCCACTGCTTCCGCTAAGGGGTCCTCGTACGGGGCACGTACAGGGGCAACTTCTTGTTGTTTTTCGTCGCAAAGAGGTCTATCTGCCGTTCTGGGACTTGATTCAGAATGAAGGAGAATGATCCTGCGTCTAAGGACCATTCCGACTCTATCGGTGTGAACCTGGATAGAGCGTCCGCCGTCACATTGCGGACTCCTTGAAGGTGAACTGCCGACAGGTACCACTTCTTCTTTTCCGCCAATCGGAATATGGCCAACATCACCTGGTTGAGAGGTGGTGACCTCGATCCTTGTCAATTCAAGTATCTCACAACTACCTCGCTGTCCATCACCAACCTTATGTGGATCGAATGACGCGGAGAGACTTTCTTTAAGGTAAGGAGCACTGCCATAGCTTCTAGAAAGTTTTATGTGAAAGGTCTTGAATAGCTTGGACCAAGTCCCTTGGACTTTTTTCCGATGAGAGTGACCTCCCCATCCCTCCTTCGAGGCGTCTGAGTGAATCGTCACCGACGGGGGAGGTGGCTGAAGAAGAACCGACTTCTTTAGATGTCTGGCTTGGGACCAAGGCCTGAGAAGAGTACTTAGCCGAAGCGGCTGGTCTTCTCAGATCTCTTCGCGCGTTTGATGCATAACTTCTCCAAACTCCGATTGCATCCTTTAGCTGTGCTCTTAGCACTGGGTCTGTCACCGAAGCAAACTGGAGAGAGCCCAGTACCCTCTCCTGCTCGCGTCTTGATATCCTTTCGGAATCTAGAAGTCTCTTGACAGAACCCGCTATCTTCTTCCTTTTCTTCGCCGGGATGGAGAAACGGTGTGACAAAAGGTCCCAGTGAATTCCCAGCCACTGGAACTTTTGAGATGGAGAAAGTCGAGACTTTTTTCTGTTGATCTTGAAGCCTAGGTACTCTAGGAACTGGATCATTTGACTGGAAGCTTGCAAGCATTCTGTCTCGGATGCTGCCCACACCAACCAGTCGTCCAGGTAGGCTACTACCTGAATTCCCTTTAGGCGTAATGTTTGAGAGCTACGCTCGCAAGCTTCATAAAAATCCTTGGGGCTATGTTTAGCCCGAATGGCATGGCTCCGAAGGCGTATAGTCTTCGTTGTAGCCTGAACCCTAGGTAGGGGGAGAGTCGATGGCTGATTGGAATGTGCATATAGGCGTCTGACAAGTCTTTAGAGACGGAATATGCCCTCTTGGGCAGTAAGGTCCTTATGTGTTGCAGTGTTAGCATTTTGAATTTGCAATTCACTATGAACTTGTTGAGTGGCAACAAGTACAGAATGACTCTGAGCTTTTCCGAGTCTTTCTTGGGAACACAAAACAGCCTCCCTTAGAAATTGATGGGCTTCACCCTTCGGATCACCTTTTTTCTCCAACAGTTCTTGAACGTACTCCTCCATAACAGGGGTGGAGTGTTGGAAAAACCGAAGGCACGGGGGTGGAGTGCTGTACCAGGTCCAGCCCAGTCCATTCTTGAGTAGGCTGTGGGTCAGGGATCGAAGGTCCACCGATCCCGAAATTTCAGAAGTCTCCCTCCTACCGGTATCATCTCACTTGGACTGCCGTCCTGAGGTGTTGCCTCCCTGACCACGACCACCCCTGAATCCCCTTCCCTTTGAGGGGCGCCTAGACGAGCCTCTGGCTGCTCCTCTAGGCTTTGCTCGAAAGGAAGTAGACTGCCCTTCGAACGCTGGGGTGAATGCCGTGGACTGTGTCGACACGGCCTGAAGTACCCACTGAAAAGTGGTCGGGGTTTGTGCCACGATCTGGGGCACTGGAGGCAATGGCAATTGCAGTTGCTGTTGCTGTCTAACAGGCTTGGCTGGCCGAGACGGTAGCCTAGTCCTCATAGTCTTCCTCTTTGGTTGAGGACCCTCATCCGGGGAAGACTTTCTTTTGATAGCCAGGCCCCACTTCTGGAGAAGGTTTCTATTCTCCAAGGCGGCCTTATCAACAACTTCTTTGACCAAGTCGGTAGGGAAAAGGTCTTTTCCCCAAATGTTGGAGGAGATTAGTTTCCTTGGCTCGTGCCTCACCGTAGCCGAGGTGAACACGAACTCCCTACAAGCTCTCCTTGCCTTGACGAAGCCATAAAGGTCCTTCGTCACTGTGGCCAGATGAGTCTTGGCCACCACCATGAACATTTCATGGACCTCGGGGTCACTTGCCATCGTCTCAAGAGTTGTCTGAAGAGACATTGAGGCAGCCAGTCTTTCTTTTGTCTCGAACTCTCTTCGCAAAAGAAAGTCAGACAGCTTAGGGAGGTCCTCGCCGAACTGACGTCCGGCAATATCAGCCTCCAACTTCCCAACTGAGAACGTTAAGATGGAGGTCCTTCCAGTCTTTGTAGTCCATAGGCAGGGCCAGCGACAAGGGTTTACACTCCTCCAGGGAGGGGCAAGACTTGCCGGCCTCTACTTTTTTTAGTACAGCAGCAAACCCTTTCTGTAAAAAGGGAAAGGCTCTAGCAGGCGAGGACACAAGGGAAGGGAGCTTCTTGCTCAATGCAGCTACCTTTGAGTTAAAGAAGCCCCTCTCTTTCATCGAGGATGAAAGTAGAGCTTAAGCCTTAGCGTGGTCCATCACTATGACCTCCTTCGGCTCTGTCTCCTCCTTTGAAGCTGGTTCCTTCATCAGCCGGACATAACAGTCCGGATATGATGCCTTGCTGGGCCAAAATTCCACCTCCTCCAGGGGAACTGAGCCCAGCTTATCCGAGATGACGATCTTTCCAGTCGTCATCGGCATGTGCTCAGCATACCTCCATGGGTTAGCATCTGAGCACAAGGGAAGGTCTTTCACATTGAGCTTTTTCTGGGGCCCATATGATTCTGCAAGGCACTGCATCCGCAGTTCAATTGCAGCCGCCTTCTCCTGATTCTCCTTCTGCATTTGTTGGATCATTCCAACAATAGAAGAGAGGGCCTGTCCCAGCTCTACTGGGAGACCGGCCGATGTTGAGGGAATAGGCTCCGGAATCTGAACCGGAGTAGCCGACACCTCGTCGACCTCTTCCTCTACAACGTCTGGGGCTTGAACTTCATCCTGGGCTTCTGCCAGGAGGTCTTCCTCCAGACGCTCGTCCACATCAGACATCCTGTCATGTAACTGGATGCCTTGCATCGCGACTGCGACTTCAGCATCCACCTGGATCTGAACTTGGGGGATCTCCTCTTGAGGCTGGGGAATCACTGCATCAGCTGATGCCTTAGGGAAAAGATACGCCCTCATCTTCTCACTTGGAAGATAAGGGCCAGAGGTGTTCTTTTGGAAGCCACTTACCCAGGTACGAAGCTTTCCCCTTGCTATATCCCTTGATTCCGCCGTCCTAGGGGAATCAAAGGCCTCAGTAATCAGGTTAGTGCACACAGTACATACCTGAGGGTCCCAATACCGGATATCATCCTTGGAGACAGCGCATGCTGCGTGTCTCCTACAAAACTCATGTCCGCAGAGGTTGTTGCTGCGGACGTTGCAGAAAGCACTTCCGCACTTCGGAGGGTCCTTCTGTAAAGAGAAGAAATTTCCATGAGTATCAAGTGAACTATGTATCACTGGATATGCATTGTATAGCATAACAATTCAGAAAGGAAAGACACACACTTGTGTTTCCCTCACAACCCAATGCTGCAGCCTTCCAGATAATAAAATCAAATGGTTAATCTCTTCTAGAGTAACCAATGCAAAGTTTCCAGAGGAAACAGGTGGAGCTCACACTTAATCAATGATTTTAAAATCCTGGATAATAGACAGGAAAGAACTCACTTTCCTATCTGTAGGGCAACAGCAAAGGACTGTGCAAGAAAACACAAAAGTGTTAGAACACACAGTGCTGTACCAAAACCCATACTATAGTTTTCTTCTTACTGTATATGTTATACTGAAGAATACTAGTACAGTATAGGAGGATACGTGCCGGCCGGCACCTGCCGGCCGGCACACACCATAACTAGCTTTAAAGTATACTACTTAACAGCTATAAGGCGGCAGAACTCTGGTTCAAATGCATGTGCCGTGCCGGCCGGCAACAGCCAATGTCGGCCGGCAATGGCTGCCGGCTGGCAACTACACAAGGTAGTACCCAGCTGCCGGCCACACTCTTGGTGACCGGCAGACAAGGGCTGACATTAGCCGGCCGGCAAAGGTACAGGACCGATGCCAGCCGGCAGTAAAAGAACCAGAGGACTACACCTGCCCGGCTGCCGGCCTCATAGGCCGGCAGCCGGGTCGGGTACAGCACTAGAAGAAAAATAGAATGGATGCCGGGATAAGAGTGTACACTACCTCCAAGCCCGGCAATCCGAAAGAGTTCATATAAGGAAGGGGAGAATCTAATTCAGGCTTCCTGACCAATGCCGTCTGGCTCTACAGGCAGGCATGGATGAGGGACCAAGGGAGGTCCGGGCAGCACTTAAAATATAAGACCCTTGCTGGCCGACAGCTCTGCCGGCCGGCAAGGGGCTGAGTCAATTCCACATCCTAACCTATACTAGGTCCAGATGTAGAACGACGTACAGTACTGTAATGGCTAGGCCATTACGGAGGTAGAGGGGGAAGGGACAAAGAGGGTCCTACCAACCTTGCTTTAGTGACGGATCACCCGCAGCCAAGAAACTTATCTTAGCCTAAGGGAGATCCAAGGGGGGAGGCCAGCAATACTTGCCAGCTCCCAGAGCACCAAAGCAAGGAAGGTGTTGCCACTCCCAGGGAAAGAAACTTATCCTCCCCCGAGAACAGCAACAAGGACTAGTCTGGTAGATCACAAAAGAAGGAATCATATCCACAGAAACCTTCGGTAGTGACCTAAGGAGGCTAAGCCACCTTTGTCTGTGTCAGGCCAGCGAGGGAGACTCTATCCCAAGCCAG
>NC_090725.1:123003131-123020631 GCF_036898095.1 Palaemon carinicauda | reverse complement strand
ACCCAATTTCCCGGGCCACCACGTGACACAATTGGTAGTAATGAGTCATTAGAGACTGATGTCTTGCCAGGTAAATCCTCGGACAGCTGTTAGCGTCAGGTTCCAATTTCTTTTATGGGCTCTCGTGACATGGTTGGTTTCGACCTGGCCTTTCATTAGAAGGGGCTAGTGTTCGATCCCAGGTATGAGGTAGAAATTTATTTCTATTTGAACACGATGTTGTGTTGATATTAATCCATATTGACTCATTAGGGGTAATTTGAATGAATTACTACCAATTGTGTCACGTGGTGGCCCGGGAAATTGGGTAAAACTCGCTGGTAAGAGACTGATGTCTCGCCAGGTAAATCCTCGGACAGCTGTTAGCGTCAGGTTCCAATTTCTTTTATGGGCTCTCGTGACATGGTTGGTTTCGACCTGGCCTTTCATTAGAAGGGGCTAGCGTTCGATCCCAGGTATGAGGTAGAAATTTATTTCTATTTGAACACGATGTTGTGTTGATATTAATCCATATTGACTCATTAGGGGTAATTTGAATGAATTACTACCAATTGTGTCACGTGGTGGCCCGGGAAATTGGGTAAAACTCGCTGGTAAGAGACTGATGTCTCGCCAGGTAAATCCTCGGACAGCTGTTAGCGTCAGGTTCCAATTTCTTTTATGGGCTCTCGTGACATGGTTGGTTTCGACCTGGCCTTTCATTAGAAGGGGCTAGCGTTCGATCCCAGGTATGAGGTAGAAATTTATTTCTATTTGAACACGATGTTGTGTTGATATTAATCCATATTGACTCATTAGGGGTAATTTGAATGAATTACTACCAATTGTGTCACGTGGTGGCCCGGGAAATTGGGTAAAACTCGCTGGTAAGAGACTGATGTCTCGCCAGGTAAATCCTCGGACAGCTGTTAGCGCCAGGTTCCAATTTCTTTTATGGGCTCTCGTGACATGGGTGGTTTCGACCTGGCCTTTCATTAGAAGGGGGCTAGCGTTCGATCCCAGGTATGAGGTAGAAATTTATTTCTATTTGAACACGATGTTGTGTTGATATTAATCCATATTGACTCATTAGGGGTAATTTGAATGAATTACTACCAATTGTGTCACGTGGTGGCCCGGGAAATTGGGTAAAACTCGCTGGTAAGAGACTGATGTCTCGCCAGGTAAATCCTCGGACAGCTGTTAGCGTCAGATTCCAATTTCTTTTATGGGCTCTCGTGACATGGTTGGTTTCGACCTGGCCTTTCATTAGAAGGGGCTAGCGTTCGATCCCAGGTATGAGGTAGAAATTTATTTCTATTTGAACACGATGTTGTGTTGATATTAATCCATATTGACTCATTAGGGGTAATTTGAATGAATTACTACCAATTGTGTCACGTGGTGGCCCGGGAAATTGGGTAAAACTCGCTGGTAAGAGACTGATGTCTCGCCAGGTAAATCCTCGGACAGCTGTTAGCGTCAGGTTCCAATTTCTTTTATGGGCTCTCGTGACATGGTTGGTTTCGACCTGGCCTTTCATTAGAAGGGGCTAGCGTTCGATCCCAGGTATGAGGTAGAAATTTATTTCTATTTGAACACGATGTTGTGTTGATATTAATCCATATTGACTCATTAGGGGTAATTTGAATGAATTACTACCAATTGTGTCACGTGGTGGCCCGGGAAATTGGGTAAAACTCGCTGGTAAGAGACTGATGTCTCGCCAGGTAAATCCTCGGACAGCTGTTAGCGTCAGGTTCCAATTTCTTTTATGGGCTCTCGTGACATGGTTGGTTTCGACCTGGCCTTTCATTAGAAGGGGCTAGCGTTCGATCCCAGGTATGAAGTAGAAATTTATTTCTATTTGAACACGATGTTGTGTTGATATTAATCCATATATATATATATATATATATATATATATATATATATATATATATATATATATATATGTATATATATATATATATATATATATATATATATATATATATATATATATATATACATATATATATATATATATATATATATATATATATATATACATATATATATATATATATATATATATATATATATATATATATATATATATATATATTTCTGTATATGGGAACTTTATTTATCTTCTCAATATTTTTACCTAATCATAAAGCTATTTTTTCTTATGTTATGGAAGACTAAAACGTTATTAGGGACGCCAGAGAGATAAACAAAATAAAGAACTCTTAAAAATTAAACCCAAATATGAAAAAAAATTGTAAATTGAGGACTTAACAACAGAATAATATTGCTCTTATTACAATGATAAGAAATTTCAGATTTCAGATGAATGTAATCTCTGAAATTCTCATTTTCCGAAATAAAATCAGTCTATTCTACAGAGGGATTGCTACGGATAATCAGTATAAAAAAAATAACTTGGGTCTCCAGATATTGCTAGCCATATGAATAACATTGTCCAAACTATGCAGAGCTGTGTGAGCGAAATCCATTGTGGACATTAAAAAAGAATCTTAAAAATAAAGAAAATGAAATAAGAAAAGGACAAATTGAATTTATCTCTCTCTCTCTCTCTCTCTCTCTCTCTCTCTCTCTCTCTCTCTCTCTCTCTCTCTCTCTCTCTCTCTCTCTCTCTCTCTCTCAACAGACACACAAAAAATATCAGAGGAAATTACACAAAATTAGAGGGAAACGTGGTTATGGAAGACCGGAGGAAATTTACACAAGAGGCGTGACTGGCTGAAAGTATTATTAAAGACATCAGGAGAGCTACATACTCGACTCTCTATACAAGACAGAAACCCCCCAAAAAGGGAAAAAACAAACAAAGAAAACCTTTCTCACAAAATGAGACGTAAATAGACAATTTCCAGAAAAAATATAAAAGCATATGCAAAATTCTTATTTCAGATACCATGACAACATTTTTGTAAGGAATAAAATGCAAAAACTGAAAAGAATTACATTAAATTCGCTTACATAAGATAAAATAAGTAGAGTTGATAAAGGGACCACAAACACCCAGTGGAAGTAAATAAAAATACATGTATTCAACATAGAGTTTCTTTATTTTGTTATTCACATTCAATGAAATATTGTACAGTACACAACCGGGTATGAACCTGCATCCCTATGTACATCATGAAAATGGGAATTAAAATGCAATGTCCTGCTGACTACCTTCCCCACAAATAATGGTAGAGAGAGAGAGAGAGGAGAGAGAGAGAGAGAGAGAGAGAGAGAGAGAGAGAGAGAGAGAGAGAGAGAGAGAGAGAGAAGGGCGAGGGATCCAGCATTTCATGGTGGCTGTAACTCGAACTGCAGGAGAGAAGGCACGAAACTGAATAAATAATTGCTTTCTGCATTGGATATGACCAGATGCGACCAGATGCTATGAGGATATTCTCGGCCAAATTTACCTAAATATGGCACTGCAGATGCTCTGCGGGCGTCTTCTCGTAATAAAGACCATGCATAGGTGTAGAATAGAACCAGCCGTCAGAATGAGTTTGGATGGTAAGTGTGATGACCCAATAAGGAAAAATGATAAAAAGTTCTCAGATGCGGGAAAAAGCCTCGCCACTCTCTACGATCACTAAGCGTCGAAAGTAAAATAACTCAATTTATGCAAAATGCTATATTGCCCCCTCGAGTGACATGAAAGTTATCAAACAGAAAGGTAAGGTATAGAATTAATGAAGCGAAATGAATGTACTGGAGAAAAACTAATAGCCCATTCGCTATTTCTGTATTGGACAAGAAGGAATACTTTTGTTAAGCAGCCATTTCTAGTTGCTAAAGAATAGAACGAGTTAACAACTTGGGTAAAGATTCACACACTTTTGAGTAAAGGAGAACAGTCACGCAAAAGATTATAAGAAAAGGAAAGCACCGAGGCGAAAGTACTAGTACTCTCTAAGTCATATCCAATCAAGGCAATTCTAAAACTTCCGGAACATGATAGAAGGCATCAGGCAACCGAACCCTTAAAGTAGGGATAATGGTGGGGAAGAAGGTTCTTGCAGTTATTCTCTCTAACACAAAAGAGAGGATAAATATATTTCAGAATCCTGCCACATGCAGGGCTGCCCCTCTATTTCTGGAATGTGATCCGGATATTTAAACAGCCATTTATGATAGTGGTCATAAAGTTATGTTACAATGTGGAATTTGACATACGTGACAGATACCATATATTGACTAACTTCTATTATCAAGGATATGGTCATAATGAGAAGGAATATAAGTTGAAGGATAGTAGTCTGCGGAAAATAACCTTGTGATCATAAACAGAAAATATTCTTCGGGTTTCGTAAAGTATTAACCGATTAATTAAGACAAAATTCAAAATATTGATCATAGAGTGAATTCGAGACGTTGCAAAGCTTTGGTTGAGGAATTAAAGGAAGCATCACCAAATAAAGATCAGGGATACAAATGTTAATGATTTAAACTGTACCAGATGAAATCGACCAGGTGCAAGGTTTTTGTATGTGGATATAGCGTAGCCTCAAATATATATCGTGGATACAAATGTCAAACGTTTAAAATCACCAAAACATATAAATCTGTAATTAGAGTTTACAAATAAGTGCAGTAGTCTTAATATCATTATTCTTAGTTTTTATGATAACGCGGAACTAATTGCTGATAATGTTAGTTTTATTATGACTACAGGCTTTTCAATACAAGCAACATTCTTGGTGATATTTTTTCTTTGATGACTTAACAGGAATAAGGTAATCAATGAACGTTATTCATAAATACATTCTTGCATATTTAATAAGAGGTTCTCGTAGACACCGAAGCTTTTCGTGTGATATGGGACCAGATATGCAGACCACAAACTAAAACTAAACTATTAAATTCCTTATACCTAATATGAAAATATATATCTGGCACCATCGTTCAATTTTTGTGTATTCAGATTTTCCAATAAAATACTATTCACCAGGCAGAACTAGCAATATAAGTATTCAAAAACTTTTGTCACGGCTGTGACCATATTGGTGCAAATGTTTTTTGTTGTTGAGCAAACTAACGTAGTCTCACTTCATAGTTTATCAGGTACTTCTCTCTCTAACATATTTAATCATCTTAATTCATTTCCTTTTTTTGTTATTCTTCTTTTACAGATTGTTCTTTACCTCTCTATTTCTTATCTGTATTGAGATGGTTTTATTTCTCTACAGGGGTTACTGGGATTGTAGCATTTTAATTTTCCCGTTAGGGATACAACTTAGGTTAAAAATATAACAATAATATTAACAATAATAATAATAAAAAAAAATAATGGTACCATTAATAATAATAATAACATTCGTAATATTAATAAAACTAATAATTATAAAAACTAATGAAAAGCCTAATAAAAGTGAAATATAATAAAAAACATATATAAATAGTTACATACCTACAAATGATAAACCTTTGACTAACATAGAAAATATACTAATGCACCACTGAAATTTAAATAAACGACAACGCAATAAACCATTGATTGTTTTAAATATATATCATCCCCCTTCAACAGCACAAACATTGGATTTTTACCCTAGAATAAACCCTGCAAGTTATATGTTGCATAAAACATAAAATCATTCACAAAATAAAAATCAAACAAATATATCTCCAACATTAATTCATATTCTTCAATATGAAGCGGGTCTAGATAAAAAAACACACACACACACACAACAGCCACGGTCACAGAATTCTTTCTACTTTCCCCACCAAGTGATGCATCCGTAAGTAAGATTATCTTGTAATATTATCCACTTCATACACCTACACAAAAGCCTAATCAGTAGCTTAAGGTGACTCCCCTAAATAACGACATTCACCTCTATTTCACATGCCATTCGCGCATCCTTTCATCAAAAACCTAACTTCCCCTACCTTCTTTCTTCTTCATAATTATATCTATCCTCCAACAACTTTCACTACCCTATTTTTCTCCAATATATCTCCCAAAACAAAATTTTTACCGCTTCTATCTTCACATACCTCGCTCGTAAACTATATCACATACACAAAGAAAACTGTTTATGTCAACAGCTTCAAAATTTATTTCCTTTCTCCACTATGAAAAAATTTAAGAAAATAGTGAAAAATCTTCATCAGTTACTTACAAAAATTCATATTTAAAACAGAAATATAATCAAAACTAGATTTCTCGTTATTCAAACTAGGTAGAAATAGTTTCCTTGTTCGGCAAATGCAAGCTGGGCAAAGGCTAAAGCATTCTAACGGTCCTTCTTCAGCACTCGTATATATCAAAAACCGTTCCTTTATCAGAAAAACCTTTATTGGATCTACCATCAAGTGATTTATAGAGGCGAACCCACTACGGATTCCCATCTATAAAATAAAATGCTCACACGGACAGTAAACAACGATTGTATTTATGTATGTATACATACAATATATACATACTGTACATATATATGTATTTAAAGTTTATATACACTATACATTTACATATATACATATATATAGATATATACATATAAATAGATATATACATATAAATAGATATATACATATATATATATATATATATATATATATATATATATATATATATATATATACATATATAGATATATACATATAAATAGATATATACATATATATATAGATGTATGTATATATGTATGAAAACATACAGTATATAAAAATATAACATATATACATATATATATTACATAAAAGAGAGAGAGAGAGAGAGAGAGAGAGAGAGGAGAGAGAGAGAGAGAGAGAGAGAGAGAGAGAGAGAGAGAGAGAGAGAGAGAGAGAGAGAGAGAGAGAGAGAACAAAAAAAATCCTGAAAATATATTTTCTGGTGCTATTCACGTATTCCCATCAACTACACGAGCCACTCAGCGAAATCTGACAACTATAAAAGGTATTCTGTAAGAGGAATAAAACTCTTTTCTCTACCATGTTATGATTTAGGAACACACGAGGAAACGGAAATATAAAACAGTACAAAATTTTCTGTTGTAAATATTCCAGATCATACCTAATTATTTTGCTTTTTTCCAAGAATTGCATCTTTTGAGTCTTGTTTATTCATACTCGTATGACTTCAAGAAGCGCTCCTTAAGAAACACTCCGCAATTCCTTTCGAATTACAGGAAAAAACTAATATAACTATACTATTAGGCGACCAAATAAATAAATACAAGGGTATATATATATATATATATATATATATATATATATATATATATATATAAATATATATATATATATATATATATATATATATATATATATAAATATATATATATATATATATATATATATATATATATATATATATATATATATATATATATATATATACACATACACTGTGCTAGCGGAATATCTTAGCAAACCATGTTTGCCCACGGTTATACTCGTATGAGCAAATTGGTGGAGTAATGAGAGCATTGGGTATGGTGGAAATGCCCTCCTAAGGCTGCGTTTACACCAAGCGAGTCGAGTCACGTCAAGTCATGAACGTCATTTGATGATATTCATTTTGACTCATCTCCGTTTACACCGACTGCGCCAGCCCGCGTCAAGTCAGTATCAGTGACCTGTCTGATTTCATACAGAATGGATGCAAGTTCCTTGGTTGAAGTGGCTACTTTGTTGTGGTTTCGAATGATCTAGTAATGTATATTTCATGGTGAAAAAGCCTAATGTTTAATTCATAGTAAATATAGCGAATGTACAGTTCATAGCCTAGTTTATAGTTCATAGTGAATAAAACTGTTAGTCTTACCTGTACACTTCAGTGCAGCAGCAACCTCCTTCCACAGGGCAGCTATGACATCACGATCCCGGTGGCTGTGGTCACTGGGATCATATACGGCACTCTCGAACCAAGTTTATTAGGAACTCCACTTCCATGATGATCACGCGACGACGACTCACTGTGACTGATGTAGAAATTGGGTCCAGCCCTATATGTGACTCGACACGACGCGACGTGACTTAACTTTATTCGACTCTTCCGGTGTAAACGGTTTCTTCAAATATCCATACAAATTAATGTTAAACTGGGGTGGCGATTCATGACGCGTAATGACTTGCCTTGACTTGACGTGACTCGACTCGCTTGGTGTAAACGCAGCTACACCAAGCGAGTCGAGTCACGTCAAGTCATGAACGTCATTTGATGATATTCATTTTGACTCATCTCCATTTACACCGACTGTGTCAGCCCGCGTCAAGTCAGTATCAGTGACCTGTCTGATTTCATACGGAATGGATGCAAGTTCCTTGGTTAAAGTGGCTTCTTTGCTGTGGCTTCGTCTTCTCCTTGGGCATAATCATCTCTTTTTTTTTTTTCTCCTCCTTCTCTCTCTCTTTTATGTATTTTCGTCTTAAAATACATCTGTAGTGAAGGTAAAAAATAACCCTCCTTAAAATACGATTGTAGATCACATTTGAGTGAGTTCAGATCTATCTAATTCATACCGTCACTCCAACATAAAGTAAAAGAGAACTATATATATATATATATATATATATATATATATATATATATATATATATATATATACACACAGTATATAGTATTGTATTTGGAACCAGAAAAAAAATAAAACTTATGATATTTCGTTCATAAATAGTTTTACTATAAAGCTACATCGTAGCGACCTCTATGATGCATCGCAGTCTAGTGGCTATATCGGTAAAGTCTTAAGACAGAGATACCTACTGACTCGCTGTGACTGAAGTAGAAAATGGGTCCAGCCCTATATGTGACTCGATGCGACGCCACGCACCGTGACTTGACTTGACTCGACTCTTCCGGTGTAAACGGTTTCTTCAAATATCCATACAAATTAATGTTAAACTGGGGTAGCGATTCATGACGCGTGATGCCTTGACTTGATGTGACTCGACTCGCTTGGTGTAAACGCAGCCTTAATCTCGATGAAGTCACTGGTAGCAGGGTGGCGGATTGGGTTTAAGGCAATACACAAACTGTCTCTTCTGATTTTCCTCCTGATGCCTGGCGGTTGATCTTACTAGAGTTAGTATGGACTGGCAGGGGTCACTTACCTTAGTTAGATAGGCACTGTGCATCACAAGGAACTGGCTATTCTTTGATGTATCTAGCCAATGAATCCTCTATGGATTTAGTCAGTCATGGATAGAGAAGTTGAAAGAATGGCCCCAAGTCCTAGATATAGCAGGGTGCTAAGAATACCCAGTTTATTAACACTAAAGAAAAATTTAAAATAGTTAATTGGAATGTGAGAACCATAAATCAGATTGGGAAGTTACAGCAAGTCAAGAGTGAATTTATAAAATACAGTTTGGATATCTTGGACCTCAGTGAAACAGGCTGTAGGGGATTAGTAAGAAAACGTTAGACCAAGGCAATGTATATATCTACTCTGGAAGATCAGATGGAGTTGGAAGAGAAGGGGTAGAAATGATGATGACACCAAGGGCAGAAAACGCATTAACCGAGTGAAAAGCTGTAAATAGTAGATTATTACTAGCACAGTTCAAATCAAAGCAGTGCAATATGAGTATTATAGTTTGGTATGCCCCAGCAAATGATTCCCCTGAAAAAAAGGAAAGACAAATTCTATGAAGAACTGCTGTGTAATAGACGAGATCCCAGGGAGATATGAAAATTGTGATTCGCGACTTCAAAGCTAAAGTTGGAAAGAATAGTCAAAGGATAGAAAATGTGATGGATGTCGAGGGTCTTGGTGAAGTTGCAAATGAAATGGAACATATTTCATAAGTTTCTGTTCAGCAAACTATCTTGTTATCGGAGGTACTCTTTTTCAATGCAAGAACATCCACAAGTATACATAGACTTCACCATGTGGCAATTACAAAAATCAAATAGATCACATTGCCATTAATGAAGAGAGAAGGAGGACTCTGAGAAATGTAAGAAGCTATAGAGGTGCAGATATTGGTAGTGATCACCAGGTCATCATTGTCACACTGTAATTAAAACTGAAAGCACCCAACAAAGAGGTAGATAGAATACCCAGGTTTGACACAACTAAGCTTTTAGAAGATGAGCACAGAAACATTTGCGATTGAATGTAGGAATCGATTTGCAGATTTAGAAACTAAGAGACGAAGAGCAGACAATTAATGAAGAATGTGATATTAAGAACATATATCAGTCAGTTCATAGTGAAGTCTTGGGGCACACAGTTACAAGGAGAAAGGCATGGATATCATATGATACTTGGGATACTATAAAAAGGAGACAAAGACAGAAATTGATTGTTGAAAGTTTTCGAGGAAGTAATGAAAGGTAGAGCATGTTAAGTATTTCAGTATTGATAGTGAGGTCAAAAGAAAACCCAGGAATGACTGGAAAAAATATTTAGACAGTAAAGCAGATGAGGCTGACAAAGCTATGAATTCGGGAAGTAGCTATGGTGTAAGAATTGTCCATAGAATTATTAATGAAATCTCGACTGGGGTAAAGAAGAAAAAGCATATACCCATTAAAAAAGAAGATGAAGAAAGACAACGTTGAATGAAACACTTTAGTGAGGTCATGAATAGGAGATTTAAAGGGAATAATTTGATTAATATACCTGAAGCTGCTGAAGACCTTGATGTGCCTATGCATGAATTCTGTGTGTTTGAAGTCAAAGCTAGCCCCTGTGACCGTGACCACCCAGGAACTTGGTACTGCCCCTGTGACTGAGCAGGCCTATTCAGGAGTACCGCAGCTCACCCAACTGGGGAAGGCCCTATAAAACGTGGGCTAAACAACAGTGGTCACACCATCCCAGTCATTGGGCAGCAGCAGCCAATGACACATCATTTCAAGAATTTGATGTAGCTTTAAAACAAATGCACCAAGGAAAGGCCGCGGGCCCAGTCAACATTCCCACTGAACTCCTGACCCATGGTGGTTTAGGCCTGAACCACCCATTCCCTAATACAAAATTTATGGAAGGAAAACAGGCCTCAATGATTGCAAGACTCACTCTGGGTCACCATCTTTAAAGAAAGGAGATAGAAGAGAATGTGGGAATTATAGAGGGATATCCTTGCTATCAATTGCATTGCAGGTCTTGGCAAAGATCCTTCTAAATAGAATATAAAATGTAGCAGAACCAATCCTGTAAGAATACCAGTGTGGTTTCCATCCCAGTGTGGTCTCCACCCATCTAGAGGAACCAGAGACATGATTTTCTGTGCTGGCCAACTACAGAAAAATCAAAAGAGCAGCAAAACCCCATATCCTTAATTTTTTACAACCTCCAAAAAGCAAGAACAAGCATGTTGTCTGTCATCAACTGGTTTGGAATTTCGAGCCTTTTGTTGAAATGATCAGAGTCCAACAAGAGGGCATGACTCCTAAAGTGATCAACCAAAGCAATCTGTCAACCCCCTTCCCAATCACATGTGGACTAAAACAAGGATGTGTATTGGCGCCGACCCTTTCCTCTTTATACTCAGTTGCCAGGCTACGTGGAGAAACCCACAACAACCCAGGGGTTGAGATGAAATACAGATTAGATGGAGGAATTTCTAAAATGGGCAGACTCAAATCCCAGCACAACACCAACACCATTAATGTGACGGAACTACAGTATGCAGAGGACAACGCTGCCGTAGCCCACACCCAAGCAGAACTCCAAGAATCAGTGGAAAATTCCCATGCTTCTTACACGTGTTTTAGCCTAACAGTTAACAAGGCCAAAACTAAGATATTGGCTCAGCCAAGACCAGGGGAAAATCCACCAGTAACTAATATCACCATGGATGGAACCACCATTGAATGCGTCGAACACTTCCCATACCTGGGAAGCATCCTTTCCACCTAGAGCATCTCCTCCAAAGAAATTGAAAAAAAGTTACAAGCTGGCAGCCTCTCCTCCAAAGAAATTGAAAAAAAGTTACAAGCTGGCCCCACTGCATATGGGAGACTATCCACAAGGGTGTTCATGAGCAAAGACCTAACCACACATATAAGGATGGTGGTATATAACACCATTATAGTATCTATCTACCCTGTTATATGTATGCAAGACTTGGACCCTTTGTATAAGGGGCCTCAAATAATGGAACAATTCCACCAGAAAAAAAACAGAGCAGTAATGAAAATCAAATAGAATGACTATGTGTCTAATACAGCAGTCATCTGAAAGAGCCAACGTCACCAGCATAGAGGCCATGATCATGAAACACCGCCTAAGATGGTCTGGCCATGTGATGAGCATGGAGAACACAAGACTACCAAACAAAATACTCTTCAGTGAGTTAAATACAGGCGATCGTCCTAGACGCCGCCCTATGCTTCGATTTAAAGACCAACTCAAGAAATCCCCCAAGGATTCTAACATAGACCTCTACACCTTAGAATCTTTAGCAAGAAACAGGAACGACTGAAGAAGCAAAGTGAAAGTGGGCATGGACCTCTTTGAAGAGAATAAAAGATCCAATCTGTTAGGTAAATGACAGCAATAGGCGTAAAGAAAAAAATCAACCACAATCACCTCACACGATTCAGTGTGATAAATGCCCTCGATTATTCAGGACACAAATTGGTCATACGAGCCATAAGAAGGCTCACTATCCCCACAATAGTTACCTTACTATGGCCCTCTCCTCTATTCATCCTTCTATTGGGACTGAAAGCTATGATATTCGAATACGAGTACATGCTGACGAGGACAACTGTCGCTAATACCTATTCATGTCTGTTAATTGACTAAGACGTATTTGCAACTAACAAACTCAGCATTAATACCTGCTTTAATGCCTTGTAATATTTATTGCCTGACAAGGAAGGAATTGTACAATAGAAATGAAGGGACAGTAATACTGCTGTAAGATAAATATCAGGTGCATATTTTTTATAACTGGCCATTTACTATTATAGCTACTAAATTCGAATATAAAACCTTTTCACCACACACACACACACACATATATATATATATATATATATATATATATATATATATATATATATATATATATATATATCTATGTGTGTATGTATATATATATATATATATATATATATATATATATATATGTGTGTGTGTATATGTGTGTATATATATGAATGTATACATATATGTGTGTATATTATATATATATATATATATATATATATGTATATGTGTGTATATACATATGAATATATACATAAAAATATATATATATATATATGTGTGTGTTGTGTGTCTATGTATATATGTATACGTGTGTATATATATATATATATATATATATATATATGTGTGTGTCTATGTATACATGTATGAGTGTATATATATATATATATATATATATATATATATATATATATATGTATATATATATATATATATATATATATATATATATATATATTTATATATATATATGCAGTATATATGAATATATATATATATATATATATATATATATATATATATATATATATATATATACATATATATACATATATATATATGTGTATATATATATATATATATATATATATATATATATATATATATACATACACAGTACGCATATATCTAAAGGTATGCATGTATGTATTCCAACTAACAAGGGTGATTATCTTACAAAGATAATGAATAGATTTCAAGGGAAGCCTCTATATTTGCCCCAAATCTAATAACATATTGCTTCAACTCTTGAGAACCAATCAAATATAAGGAGAGAGAAGAAATTGGAGAGTGAAACTTGCAGGACTACAGGGTTACAGAAATGGTTTCTACACAATTCCTATAACGTAAAGGGGAGTAAATCTTTCATTAATATATTTGAGCAATTTACAGCCAATTTAAAATTTAAACTAACAGGCCCACTACAGAAAAAGAGAAAGCTGTAGAAAATAAAAAATTCTAAACAGGAAAAATACAAAATAAATGGAAGAGTATTGTAGGGTGAACTAGATGACACGAAGGAGAAGGAGAAGCAGCTAAGAAGTTGGGGGCGAGGAATGAGAGGAAGAAGTAAGAACAGGGTTAGATAGTCGTAACCGATTCCAGACGCCTGGAATCCATACTGATTACCAGGTGCCGTCTCACTTCAATAGATCCTTTGTTGAGAAGTTCAGATTTCCTCTTTGTAGGTGCAGCAGATTCAGCCTAATGAGATGGAGATGAAATGTATCGGTCTGACAGGTAACTCAAGTGTCACCAAAATAATTGAACCAAATTAGTACAATAAATAAATAATTTCAGTATCATGTGATTCAAGATACTTCTTAATGCCAGAAAACTTGAGAAAAACATAGCAGCAGGTATCATTAACGCAACACAGACTAAACGTAAAATAAATAATGGACCAGTGTCAAAATTATAAATTACATGGTCAAACTAATATATTATACCATCAACTGGATGACACGCTCTAGTGTCACATACAAGGAAGATAACTAGTATTTAAGAAAAAAAAAAAAAAACTTAAATATACTTTACAATCCCGAAAAGAAAAATCACATCGTTATAATAAAAGTAATAAAATCCCGCGTCTGTTAGAGCGATATATACACTGAAATTCATAAATGACAATACCCAGTAACGTATGATGATAAAACCAATAGACCACAGCATCTAGATACAGCTCGTTTTCATAAAAACTAAATCCATAAACACAAGAAAAATATGCGGCCAATGACATGAACTAGTATCATGAAAGATACAACAGCCATAAAGTATCATGTACATTTTCGTTTCTAGTTCCAATTAATCTGTAACCCTCTATTGTGATTGCTAAACGCATACATCCTTACCGATAAGTTTTGTATAAATATTGCCCCACCAAATATCCGTGACTGCCTGGAAGCAACTGGAGCAATAGATAAATAATAATCAGTGAAGGAATTTGACATGAGCTTTTAAAACCTAATAAGAAAATCTTTTATTACCATGGTCCTACTATTTTCAGTTTGTGGAAATAAATATTTTTTTCTTATATCTAGAACACTCATTTAAATAACCCAAGATTTATAACCAGCCAGGTTTAGTGCCTTGAGATAATCAAGTTGAAATAATAAGCTTCAGTGTCAAAACAGAAATCAAAACGTTTATTCTATGATGGTACTTCGAAAGGATTTCTGAAGACATTCACATTACATTTTTTTGGTAAATTAGATTTGGAGTAAAAAACGGGGATGATTGTGCAAAACTATCACCTTCAATTTCTATTTCAAGTTATGCAAGTTATTAATTGAAATTCTATAATAATATACAACGTGAGAGAGAGAGAGAGAGAGAGAGAGAGAGAGAGAGAGAGAGAGAGAGAGAGAGAGAGAGAGAGAGAGAGAGAGAGAGAGCGCATCATAATGATTTGCAGTCGAATCCACAACATAATATTGAAATTCTATTCCGTAAAAATATTTGCTAGCCAAGGAGAAACGAAGCAAAACTATGTCCTTGAAACGAGAAAGGACTTATTGCGTATCCACTAGATACAGAGGGTATACGAGAGAATATGTATCATGAATAATCATACCATTCCAAGAAAATCCCCCATCCAAACAAAAAATATATATATCAATCATCACTGCATAATTATAACCTTCAGGAAGAATAATTATCTTCCTACATCATTAACCATCAGGGAAAGGCTCCATGATAATTTTCGTTCCAGATATAATGGTATCAAGGAAGCGTGGCGTTCGGGGCTTCATAATGAGGACAGAAAATGCATCACCCGGAAAGAATATATAACAAAAAAATGAGCTCAGGATATTCAAATTACTTTGTAACCTATCCTTATAACTTCAGTCCCTATATTACGATAATAATAGTAGGAATAATAATAATCATTGCTATTTTCATTTCCCTCTGTACGCTCGTTATGCTTCTTGAATATGTTTTTGTTATTAAGAGCCGGATAAGAAAGGTAATAATAAAATAAAGAATAATATGTAGTAAAAACACATTAACCCTTCTAAATTTTTTCACTCCCACTTTTCTTTTACGTTACTGTCTTTTTGCTAATTATTCCTATGTTCTGCGTTCTGTTTCAAGTTTTCTTGTTGTTAATGAAGGTAGAAGCAACGGGTTCCGCCCTAGTGAAGATAAGCTTATTAAGAGAAGGCAGATTAATAGATGCCGTTAAGTCTTTGCTTCTAATTATATAATTTTGAAATGGACTTTCCAAAATGTTTTATCAATAGGCTTAAAGCTTCGCTAACTTTATGAACGGACTTACGGAATATGGCAAGAGCTGGTCGAAATGCCTTAAGCAACAATGCTATTTTCTACTCGTATAATTAGGACTCCATTGTAAGCCTTACCTGGGAAGGGAGTCACTTGCTCGTTTCCTTTTTTTTTTTTTTTTTTTTTTTTTTTTTATCCCCAAACTATGCTGCTGGCAGTATTCTTGATGTAGTCAGCTAAACATAAAGGCCGAAAAAAAAGCAAATTTTTCTTACCAATTACGTGTGCACATACGATTGAATTTTCAGGTAAGAAATGTGCAATAAAGTCTGTTCAGTAAACAAGGATATAAGGTCAGGTACACGAAATGGTTTCAGGAGGTTATCAGTGCAAATAATATACGTTCGTGTTTTGGCATGGGAAACTTGATGACGTTCTTTTACTACAGTTCCATTAGTTTCTATCATCATTAGTCCTTTAGCGTTATAAGCATCTCATAACTTTGCTGAAAAGGTTAAGATGGGTCCCTGCTAAGAGCACAGCATATTTTGCTTTCGGACCTGAGTTTCTCTCAAACTTCTGATTGGTGATTGGTAGAAATATGGGACACATGTACGATCAAGAATCAACAATGAGGCACTAATACTCTTTCACTGACTTCCTAATTAGTTGCTCTTTGTTGGCGATTTCATGAAATAAATACTATAAATCATTGTAAAGCAGAAAGTGATACTCTTCGCATGATACTGCAATGTTTAAACCTTTCGGATTTCTGTTCATAAAACGTAGAGTGCAAGTTGTTTACTCAATTTTCTCGTGCTCTACGCCGATTAGAACAAACCTATAAATCTGAAAACGACGAAGGTCACAGACTATCTAAAAAGTACTAACGCTCAATAACATAAAGTCCCTAGCCCTGAATATGATTTAAAGTGAAATGCATGATAGCTTCGTGTACTTCCATAAAAGTCTATGGTATTCATGACAATTCTGTCTCAGCTGCATAATTTTGTATTAATTTTCTCGATATTACTTTCGTTTCCTTTTCTGTTCTTCATATAGCAAATTATATAAGAAGTTTACAGTATTCGTTGCAAAAGTAAACCAATTCATCTAATTTGTTTGTCTCTTCATAGGAGACGTTTCAGTTATTATTTCACATTCCCATATGATTAAATCTGATTCAAGTCCAGTTTTTGTTACAAAGTGAAAAGCATACATGCCAGCAGTAAGTGCGTATGTGAAATAATACAATAACCGTCCTATTTAATACTCCTAAAATAAACAAAATCATTCCCAACGATTATTGAAAACTCAGATACGACCTAAATGTGCTGAAAATAAATTAAGTAGTATATTCTTACAAATTAAAATTAGATGGA
>NC_090725.1:122963131-122975631 GCF_036898095.1 Palaemon carinicauda | reverse complement strand
AATAAAGCATAAATTAAGTAATTAATTAAATAATCCGAAAATTATCCTTTGAAAGTTTTTCAATGCTACTTTCTTGACACCACAAATAAACATCTAGCATTTAGTAAACATCTGCAGGTCTAGGTTTGTCAATAACTGGGGATAATAATAATGACAATAGGGAGAATACAGTCATGCAGATGCTACACTTGCTCTTTCAACAGCTGGAGCTAAGTTTTGATATTCTATACATAACGTACACTTTTCATCCTATGGGGGCATACATTTCTCATGTAGCCAAAAAAGCTGCGTGGATTGATATAACAATTATTATCACCATGAACAGGTAAACAACAAACTAAATTATGAAAACAAAAAGATGTCATGTTAGAGATCTCGATTAACTTTTTAATCTACATACCCTCAAATTCTTACTTGTAATATATATATATATATATATATATATATATATATATATATATATATATATATATATAATATATATGTGTGTGTGTGTGTGTGTGTGTGTGTGTGTGTGTGTATGCGCGCGCGTATGTCAAAGAAGCATTGCTCCATATATGAGAAATCGTTTAAACCTTCCAGCACCGAAGTTAGTAAGAAGTTATACTTCTACACATGACTCGTACGTGTTTCTGCCTGTAAGTTTATATTTCAAGAATAAATCAGCTTCGGTAACCTAAGATCTGGTTGTGTCCGTTACACAAATTAGTTAATCACGAACAGATCATAAAATTTTATGAAACTTCTCTACTATAATCGTTAGCTAACTTTCTCTAAATATTTGGATGAGTTCTGAGCTGACGAACTTATTACCTTATAAATTATCCAAACTTGGAGCCGGTTTCTCCGACAATCTGGCCATGGTGTTAAGACACCTGGCAAATATTTTTGACAAGTCTTGTCAAATTTTTTAAACCCATTATAAGATATCCTGTTAACAGAAAAACTCAGAAACTTCTGACAGAGCTGAGTTGTCTTGTCCTAAATGTGATTTTCCCTAAGCGTTTTCGTATTGTATTTGAAAATTGATAGTACGCGTAACGTCAAAAAGAAAAAAAAATGGGCTTAACAAGGAGGCAAATTAAAAGATCAAATAAAACATCATGCTGCTTACTCTTCGTGTAAAAAGAAAACTCGTTAATTCAATAAATCACAAATGGGACACAGGAATCATAGCAAACTTGTAGCCCCAATCACCAAATAACCTTTAATGATTAAGAGTGTTTTAATATTAATCCTAGTGATGATGCAGTATTATTCATGGAAAGAACTAATTGGACCTTAACGGTTATGAAATACAGATTCTATGCTAAATGTTCAATTTTTAGCAATTAAAGGAGTGCCCTAAAGTGCTGTATAATAATATATTAACCAATATCTGTCCAATGCAATACATTTTCTTGATTTCATAAAGGTGCATATGCCCTACCAAAATCCATTTTCAAAGTGAGAGAGAGAGAGAGAGAGAGAGAGAGAGAGAGAGAGAGAGAGAGAGAGAGAGAGAGAGAGAGAGAGAGAGAGAGAGAGAATTTATGAAACTTTAAAGAAAAGTCTCATGGTACTTAAAAAACAATAACAATAATCCACTTCTGCTTCTCCATGGCAATACAATATATACAATTTACATAAAATACCACGATACGCATAATATAAAGATAACAGTAAACGTCTTTCATATTCTGAATAAAGATAAAATGTTCTCCTCACGTAATCACAATCGTTTTTCTGGGCAGTTTCGTTCTATCAAACCTGAGCTCCTGCGTCTTTGCAAACACAAAACACAAAGGTTATTTTCAAGTTTTTATATTCTCCAACATCTACAAAGGAACCAAAGCAGCTGAAACGGAGCCATCTGAATGGAACAGAAGCGCCCTCATTAATTACCTTGTGCGAATAGAAGCCCAACACATAACTCCCTACAATCAGACAAACTGCTTCGCATAAACGTGAATACATATTCAACAGTTAAACACATGCATACATAAATTTACACATACAAATGAAATACACGACGCACTGCACCTGTAAGAGGGTAAGTAAACAGCACCATAAATTCTCTTACTGCTTCATTACATTCTAGCATCGCTTACATATTGCACTAAGCATCGGGGACAATGATATACCAAGACCATCATTAAAATAACACAAAGCTTTTTGAGTTTCATGAGTGGGTATGAACATCAATTACTTATGATAACGATCAATTATAAATAAGGAAACGCGCAAACTTTGGATCAGCGCTTGATCCCTACTATTGCCCACAATTCCCAAATGTAAATCAGTACCGTTGATTTCCTGGGTCTCAATATTTCAGGATTATTTAAAAAATTCAATACCATTCTTTAATATATATATATATATATATATATATATATATATATATATATATATATATATATATATATATATATATATATATACTATATTTCAGGATTATTTTTAAAAATTCAATACCATTCTTTAATATATATATATATATATATATATATATATATATATATATATATATATATATATATATATATATATATATATATATATATATATATATATATATATATATATATCTCAGCAACAACAAATGCAGCCGTTTCTAGTCCACTGCAGGACAAGGGCCGCTGACATTTTCTTACGTTTGAGGTTTGGCCATTTTCATCACCATGTTGGCCACTGCGGATTGGTGATGGTGGATGACTTTTGTCTGATCGCTCACAGCAAACCAACCTAGCATGGATGGCCCTGACTAGTACTGCTTTGCTGATCATGGCAATACACAAATCTTTTCACCATGTTAAGTCTCCCCACTCAAAAAGGGATATAATTATATACACATATGGTGTATATATAATCTTTCTAATCTTTTTCTCTAACAGGTGATGTCTTATGAAATAAAAAAAAGAATATAATCACTAAATCCCAGGACTGTAGCAGCCTAGTGGCTGGGGTCTCTACCCGTGATTCACGAGTCGGAAGTTTTCGCTAGCGTTCATAACCTTAATAGGGATCTAGCTAAATTAGTGCATGGTGCAAATTATGTGGAATGAAGTTGAACCTTGACCAAACTCAAAATTATAATTGTAAATAATTAAAAAAAAAAGTGGCTCTTCAAGATCCAAGTATTTGCATAGACAACATCTCTTTAATAATATAAAATTAATTTACAATTCTAGGCGTGATTCTTGATTGCAAATTTACTTTTAAGAAACTCATATGGCCTGTTTCTGCTTCACTTGTACAAAATAATAGCTTATTGATAAAGCTCTAAAATTTCCAATGATTAATCTGTTCTGACGAGATATTTTAATTCTTTCTTTCTGCCTTGTTTCAAATATTATTCTCCTGTCCTGTGTTCAGCTGTAGACTCTCATCTTAATTTTTAGATAAATCTTGCAGTCTACCAAATTCCTAACTCTTGAAGTGTGCATCAATCTGTAGTAAGTCTGTTAACTTAGATAATAGCGCACGTTGCATATTTTTTTTTTTTTTTTTTTTTTTCATAATTCTGACCATTATTTAAATTCAAATCTTCCTAGACTGCACCATCCTGTACGTAGTACCAGGTATGCAGTTAATTCTAATAGTCTTGCTCAATACTAAACCGTATTTTAGAAGTTTTATTTGAGCTGTGACCCGACCATGTGTTAAAATGCGGAGTGAAAGACAACCCCTGGTTTACTAATGACTGTAGACGTGATTATTTGGAGAAATAGGAGTCCTATCATCTTAAGAAGGGTAACAGATCAGATTTAGCTAAACTTGTAGTTTAGCTTTTCGGTCCTGCGACATTAAAACACTCTAGATGGACATTGATACTTATGGAGGTATAGACCCCAATGGATTTTTTTACTTGTATTTTCATAAAGACAACTCATTTTTTAAGAAGAGAGTTTTTTTTTTTTTTTTTTTTTTTTTTTTTTTTTTTTTTTTTTTTTTTTGCAAATTAGCAAAAAGGGGTTCTTAATACACTTGTAATTAGCAATGTTACTCCATTATCTAAATGTGTTTGTGGTAGCCCTAGGCCAGCTGATTAACGCCCAATTTCCATAATGCCCATATCTCAAATTTTTTAACGTTTATTGGCAAAAAGTAGACCGTAAATTGGTATGCTGTTTGTAAGTTTGCAATTTGGCCTGGGAGCATGTGATGCCCTTCTTACCATCTCCAATGCTTTACAGATATCCCCTGATTGTGGTCAGGAAGTTAATATGATTGGCCTAGATTTTAGTGCAATTAAGGCAATTGTTTTCTAACTCAAAAAGTTGGGAGTCGGTGAATCTTTTCTCAGCTTCATTATTGAATTATTAAGTAATAGATTCACTTCTGATTATAGGAATATAATATCTGGTGTTACAGGTGGTAGTGTTCTTGGCCTATTACTTTTCATACTATATACATATATGTGGTTTGGCCAAGAAAACATGCTGGTTACATATGAAGATAATGCTACTCTTTTTGCATCAATTCATCTACGGATGTAGTAGATCTGGGGTTTCTGAACCCCAAATAGAGAGTTAGCTAAAATTACTTCATGGTACAAATGTGGGGTATGAAGTTGAACCCTAACAAAACTCAAATATGATTGTAAGAAGGTCGAGGGCAGTGGCTCCTTAATATTCAAGTATCAAGTATCGGTATTGATGTTTTTTTAACTTTACGTAACTGCTTTAAAATTTTAGATGTGATTCTCAATTGCAAACTTATTTTTAACTTAACAAAAAAATTGACTTATTGAGTGAGAAATTCTTAAGATTTTCGGTGATAAATCTATTCTTAAAAATATTACCTTTTTTTTTTGTTCCTTCTACCTTGCTTCCAGTATTGTTCTCCTCTCTGGTCTTCAACTGATGACTCTCATCTTAATTTGTTAGACATAAACTTTAGGCCCATTAAATTTCTTATTCCTGATCGAGGTATTAATCTGTGACGCAATTATTCAGTTTGTTCTTTGTGTGTGTTACATAGGATTTTTCTTACTTTTGACCATCCTTTGCTTTCAGATCTTCCCAGACTGTACCATCCTGTACATAGTACCAGGAATGCAGTTAATTCCAAAACTTTCCTTCTCCATCCTAAAGTTCAAGACTACACCGTATTTTAGAAATTTATCCCAGCTGTGACCAGATTGTGGAATGATCTATTTAGTTTCATTTAGTTTAAAGGACACTAATGAATAGCCGAGGCAAGGGGCAGTTACAATGGCCTAGGTAACAGTACAATGCACTAAAGAATGACCATATGCACATATATCAGGACCCAAACCCCTCTCCACCCAAGCTAGGACCAGAAAGGACCTGGCAATGGCTGCTGATGACTCAGCAGATAAACCTATAGGATGCCAAAATACTATCCTTAGCTCACAAGGATGGTGAGGTTATAGACACTACAAGAAACTATCGAGCTTGAGAGGAACTCATACCCCAGTCCAGCAAATCACCCGGCAGGGACGTTTCCAGTAAGCCACCAAAACCAGTGGCAGTTGAATCTTACAACTTTAGAAGTTCAAACTAGCAACAAATATTTTTTTGTGTTGAACAGGTAGACTTAATCTCATTTTACAGTCTATATATGCATATATATACATACATACATATATATATACATATATATACATATATATATACGTATATGTATATATATATATATATATATATATATATATATATATATATATATATGTATACATATATATACACATATACATACAGTATATATACATATATATACACATATATACATATATATACACACATATATATACATATATATACACATATATATATATACATATATATACACATATATATATATACATATATATACACATATATATATACATATATATACACATATATACATACAGTATATATATATACATATATATACATATATATATATATATATATATATATATATATATATATATATATATATACATATATATATACACATATATATACATACAGTATATATATATATACATCTATATATACATCTATATACATATATATATATATATATATATATATATATATATATATATATATATATATATATATATATATATATATATATATAGGCTTATAATTATGCCCGTAACATTGAGTCCCTATTATATAGCCGTGTCATGTGATGCTTCACAAAACCTCGTTCCCAAAATGATCTCGTAATGATCTTTATAATAAGAAAACTTTAAATGTTCATATCATAGAAGGTAACTGAAAATATTCCTAATCATTTGACAGAAACACTTCCTCACGCAAACCTCTATTTACTATAAAAAAAAAAAAAAAAATAGAATCGAGACCAGTTTGTAATGACCTCCACATAAGCGGAACGCGTTAGCAAGATATTTTTTTTTTCATTTTTTTTTTTACATCGCAATAGATTTATTGTACCTATAGTAAAAAGCAGAGTGCATTAGATTTGCATACTTAGCAGTAGATTTTCTCTCTCTCTCTCTCTCTCTCTCTCTCTCTCTCTCTCTCTCTCTCTCTCTCTCTCTCTCTCTCTCTCTCTCTCTCTCTCTCTCACACACATATATATATATATATATATATATATATATATATATATATATATATATATATATATATATATATATATATATTTATATATATATATATATATATATATATATATATATATATATATATATATATATATATATATTTATCTATTTATATATACACATAAATAATTTATATATTATATAATATATATCTTTAAATATATATGTATATATAAATATATTTAGATATATCTAAACATATATAATATATGAGTATATACATAGTGTTAAACTGTTTAAAAAATTAACTGGCTCCATAGATTGAAAATAATATAACGGCTGCCTCTGTTTGTTTTATTTTTCGATTGTGAGGCATATGTTCGAATCCTGATTCTGATGAATTACAAATCACAATGAGAATTTTCCGTAGGGTATTTGTTTCAATGGTTGAGTGAATTCGATATTACGAATTGATTGTACGAGTTACAAGTACCTTCATATCTGAAATATGAATGTTACGTGTTTTAATGGCAAACCTAGCATACACATACTTACACAACCATACATATGTAATCAGCCAATGCGGTCACGAGACTCTGCCTATAGCTGATATTTGTTAGGTTCTGAATTACTAGTAACCTACCACCCACAAGACCAGTAACTGTGTACTAGTATCTGCTTGGACAGGAAAAAGGCATCCTCCAACATCACCTGCAAAGACTTGCTGAGAAACTAAAAAGTTGTACCCTTCTGACGTGCTACCCGCAAAAAAAAAATATATATATATATAAATAAATAAATAAATAATGACTCGGTGCCGATATCTAGTAAAGTTTGAGATCGAGGTTTATTTCTTGACTGTAACCTGTCTCTAAATGCCCAAATAAATAATGTAATAAAAACTGCTGGTTTTCATCTAAGAAATATTGCATTTATAAAAAAATAGTACCTGGACGAAAATTCTGTAAAGAAACTTGTGATAAACTGTGTTATTACCAGGATTGACTATTGGAATTCTATCTATTACAATTTACCAAAGGAGCAACTTAAGAAATTACAAATCAAAATAAACAGAGGAGAAAGACTGATAAAAGGGGTCCCACCTAGAGAAAGGATCACCCTTATACTAATTGATTTTGTACCAACCGTGTGTCACACGATCGTACATAATAACGACATTTCATTTTTTTTACATATTATGCTTGTATCTTCGCTCTCCCCTCGCACTGATAGGGACCTGAAATAACATGTCTGTTTTTCTCACCGTTAACTGTTAACCGGTGCGTTGTCGGTTGAACATGAAATTGCCTGTTATGTCTTTTATGCCCTTTTTGCCTGGAGTTTATGTATATATAAAGGGAAGTTCTGTAATAAAGTTACTCAGTTGTTTTCATCCTGCCTTTGAGTCACAACCTTCTCTCGGCTCGTCACAATTTACACTGGCTGCCAATAAAACCGAGAATGGAATTTAAAATATGTACAATAACCCACCAAGTTATCAGAACCGGTCTTCCAAAATACTTAAGAGAAGCAGCCAACAAATCGTGTTGACACGAGAATAGTTACAGATGGCTTCAAACTGTTGGAACCTAGATATGTCTACTTTAGGCTCCAGAGCTTTTAAATCTGCGGCCCGAGACTATATAATAAGCTCCCATAAAACATCCGAATGATTGAAAACATTAAGGCCTTCAAGGTGAAACTGGAGACACCTTTATTTCAACAGTCACACAACAGTGACGATTTAACAGTAAATGAAGAATACGCGATATGAAGCGTTAAATACTCTGAACGAACAAGGTAAAACGACAGTGGAAGTCCTGCAGAGAGTGGGGTTCCCCGCTGTATGGGACCGGAAAAGCAGCCGTCAAATACAAAAATACAAAAATAATGGTTTGCTTTAAAAATAATATACATATCATAACCAGTTTCAAGAATAAAAAAAAAATGTTTCTGCACCGTCGTAATAAGTGGATTGTCAATGACGTGAAGCGAACGGAATTTAGACAATACATTCATCAAGAACTAAAGAATTTGGATTTAATTCTAAATATTGTCATAAACAAGGAGCTATAATTATATTATCTGATCTACCCTTTGCGACATACGCAAAAAGTTAACATATGAAGAAACGCCAAACAAAGAGTTTGAGAGAAAATTTATATTAGCAATTCAATAACAACATCACAAAACTAAATTATTTTGTGCCCTCTAGCTGGCGACCGGATCAGCATAAAACAAAATGCAGAGTAATAAATACAAATATTCTGTATACTGCACTCTTCAATGTTAAAACCAAGTAAATTCAGTGGACGTTTTCGAGCAGTGTGAAAAGTGGAGAGACCAAATTAACGCGGACATTATTGTAATGAAAGCCATTACTCTAGTCTTGCAGAAATGCAAGGGTCACAGGAGTAAGAGGATTTTGGGTACGGATCAGGAGGATGAAAGAATCCGCTTTTGGGTTTACACACACATTATATATATATATATATATATATATATATATATATATATATATATATATATATATATATATATATATATATATATATATATATATATATATAAAGAGAGAGAGAGAGAGAGAGAGAGAGAGAGAGAGAGAGAGAGAGAGAGAGAGAGAGAGAGAGAGAGAGAGAGAGAGAAATATTACTATTGGTACTCATAATATCACCTAAATTATTTAAAGCTCCTAACATACATACCGTAGTTCATAATCCTCATCTCTAGATTATTTCTAAAATTTGTCAATTATTATGGTGTGCTATTCCTATGGGTTCTCATGGATTTAACAGAACTGGAACAGTGGTTTTTTTTTCTTATGTTAGGTGTGTATCCTTATAGTTCATTGATGCTAAGTGTAATGCGTTGAATTTTTTACTCTTTGTTTTTGCTTATGATGAGGAATTCCAGTTTTACATTCACTCGACCGCTAATATTGTACAAAAATTGAATGCTATGTGAGTTCTATGTTAATCTATACATTTCCACTTTCTTTTGATTGTTGAATAATCTACAGAATAAACTTTTACTTAAAGAAATCTTCTTATTATTTGTATTTGGAAATTATTGTAATCCGAGTAAAGAATATGAGAAGTTATATAAAATCTAACAAGCAGAAAAATGGACTGCAAGCGAAGATTGTACGAACACAAACACAAACACACACACACACACACACACACACACACACACACACACACACACACAATGTAAATGTGCATGTGCTTGTATAAAGTGTTTAGTAAAAATATCTCTCAAATAAACACCCACTCATCTATTTATGTAAAAATGCATGGAAGAGGATTTGTAAGTTTACCTTCATAATTTGCATGAAACTAATCAATCGACTGTAAGTATCTACGGTGCATTACTATACGGTGACCGGACAAAATCAATGAAAATCCAGTTACGTTCAAGACTAAAAACTAATTTCAAAAAAGCAAAACAAAGAAAGGGCCGTCAAACTTAAGATGTTCAAACCTTCTCATTCAAAACAAGAAATGTGCTCCAAATGCAAAAACTATTGGATGACACCTCATAATCTTACTAATTTTCATACTGAAAAGTCAGGCAGCACCCATAGGCACCAGAGTAATGTCACCTTGAAGTACTGACCATAAATTACACAAGCTTTAAAAAACTAAAAGATACAATTCCTGAGTTATGCCGTCTAAATGACGAGAGAAGACGCCATGTTGTAAATTTAGTTTTTAAAAAAAAGGTGTTGGACAACTACCAAAAAGAAAACGAAGGCGTTCAAAGAAAACCTAGTGCATATAAGAGTATCTGTTCTATTTTTCATACGCTCTCTTTATAAATGCTTCAGTATCAGCAATAATGATGCAAGTTATGACATAAACAATCCTTAGGGTTATTAACATGCCTAAGAGCATTCTAAGATTAATATTCTGCTCTAAGTCCAACGCTGTGACCTTAGTATTAATTCAAACAATGAAAACACAATCCTTCAATATCAAACAAAAGGAAGTAAGTTATAAAAGAGTCGTAGTATCGAAGAGAGAGAGAGAGAGAGAGAGAGAGAGAGAGAGAGAGAGAGAGAGAGATTATCAGATATTAAATATTCCAAAGTAGTTTTATATTACACAAGTATTTACCAATAAAGACATCCAAGTCAATCTTGTATCTTGGTTCCCATCATTAGTAGATTTTCCAATCTAATAAATCTTCATAAAAGACACGTATATATCTAAAGACTATTCTTACGTAACCAAAGCATCATGTATTATACTTTAAATAATATAATTCTTCAAACATTATTATGATTGCATGTAGATGTAATAAATTGCAAACAATACAACAACATATCACCTACAGCTAAAATAATGAATACTTCGGAATCCTACAAATTATAATATTTGACAAAAGCTTAAAAATAATAATAAAAAAGCCTGCTACCGTCAATCCCAGACCATATCTTTTCATGTAATGAAGTATATTTCATAAAAAAAAGGCTTAACTGCATTTTCAGCATATGCAAAACCATTATGGAAATTTAAAAAAAAAAAAAAAAAGAAATGTTAACGTTAGAAATATTCTACGGAAATTAGCAGAATACTCGTCAAGTTTCTAAAAATTTCAACTCGCATATAAAACTGAAGAAAGAATTTTTAAGATATTTTCCAAGGCCCCTAATCAACTTAATGATTGCCGAACAAATTGAGGGAGCAACAGCAGCCTGGTTGCATGGCGAGATATACTGTATGAGATAGTTGCAAGAGGGCCAGTGAGAACGAGCACTGGATCTAAAAAGTGTGTAATGGAAATGAGAAAATAGTAGTCTTGAAAGATTCATTTGCCGCTCTTATTACACATTAGTTTTTGTTTAAGACGCTTTTATTAAAGTTTCTGAGTATTTAAAACCGCAAGAAGAACTCGAATAATAAAGTCAGACCGTTGGAAGCTTTCTTTTTGGTTTCTTTGATCTTTCTGCCTCCCCACATACTGAGGTTCAGATTCCATTCATCCACGAGATACTTCTGGAAATATAAACGTGGCAATGACCATAGCCTAGTTTTTCCATAGAACCACCAATTATTAAGGAAAATTCTTAATTAAAATCTTTCATATATATATATATATATATATATATATATATATATATATATATATATATATATATATATATATATATATATATATATATATTTATATATATAATATATATATATATATATATATATATATATATATATATATATATATATATATATATATATATATATATATATATATATATATATATATATATATATATGTATATATATATATATATATATATATATAATATATTTACAGTATATACATATACATATATATAAATATATATATACATATATAAGATAATTTGTGCTAAATGGCACCAGAGACTAGAATGAAAATATAGTCATCACATTTTTTTTACTTTAACGGAAATTCATCTGGTATATTTGATAGAAATACGCGAGAAAGAGAAATGGCGAGGATATTAAACGCTTACCCAGTATATGTGAACAACGCTAGGAAACGAATACTACGATAATTTAGTAAAAAAAAAAGATAGTTTTCAGATAGTTTAGTCATATATATATATATATATATATATATATATATATATATATATATATATATATATATATATATATATATATATATATATATATAAAGAATAACATTGAGTATGTAGAGTGTACAATCCAGAGGTTTCGGGAGGAAGTAGAGGAAACCGATAAACTGCTAACTAAATGGTATAGCCTAGAAGTTTTCTTTAAAAGTGGTCTGTTCTTCATTTCGTAGTAAAAGGGCAACTTTGTCAGCAATCATTCTTTGGTTTTCATTTGGAATCATAGGCTCTCATCTCTTGAACTTAGTCACCAGTAGACACTTCCATCACTTCACTTCAATGGTGTCAAGAAAGATGGCGTAATGCAATGGCTAAATGAAAATTACAGCTCCACTCCCAGGAACCCAGCCTAGTAGCCTAAACCCC
>NC_090725.1:122947928-122962631 GCF_036898095.1 Palaemon carinicauda | reverse complement strand
TAGCCTAAACTCCCCTCTATCTTTTTATCATGGAAGCACATTCATATTTTATGAAAAATTTAATCCCGTCTAAATCTCGACATTCAATTCAATTTCTACTATTAGACATGTTCCTAAGGTAATCTTGAACATTATTCACCTGAAAATGAACCATGTTTTTGAAATGAACTTTTATATTTTCTATGTTGCAACCATCCACAGTTGAAATTTATATACCAAAATTATTTTTTAATCAACAGCTATATGGTAATTGTTATAAATTTTGAGATTAAGAAAGTCATCTAGTCTAGTTTTATGGCTTTTCGTTATTAAATAGTTTTTTACAAGATTAATTTTTACAAGACTAGAATGCTTATAATAATTGTCGCATTGAAATAAGTATTTTAATTTTGCTCTTATTTCAACAAAGTTCTATTGTAAGTGTTTCCTTAATATTTAATGGAGCACAATATACAATCTTTTTACGTAGTAAAGCATAATGTCCATGAAATAATGCTGACCATAAATCGCTCAGCAAATAAAAAACAAAGCAATGATTTCTCACAGAAACTTGGAAAACTGTACTTCGGCTGAACCTCGGTATCAGTTATTTAGATATATTTTCTGGAAAGAAATCGAGAAGATAAATGAAACACGCCACGTCTCTTCTTAATCTGTAGGTAATCCTTTTGTAATTACTCCCTTACAACGTCTACAATCTGCTGGCGATCCTAACACGCACGCATATATATATATATATATATATATATATATATATATATATATATATATATATATATATATATATATATATCTGTGATGTATGTGTATCAAATTAAAGTATGTCTTTACTCTCAGAATTCTAACTTTACCCTGGAATAATTTCATTTGGACCATGAAGAGTAAGAAAATTGACTTTTCTTTAAAAAATAAAAAATATGACATCTATACTAATGAGGCAAATCCTCAACATAACCCTTTAAAATCTGTAAATCATTTGCATATTATATCACAAATTCTCCTGATTTATAAACATTCACGCTTATCTATATCCTGTACGTATAAGAGATAATTTATGGTGTTAGGGGACACCTGTTCCCTCCATAGGTTTTGAGAGGGGTAGCGGCTTTTAAATTATAGTTATTCAATCTCGTTAAAAATTCCCTCTCTCATCCCACAAAACTTTTGATCTTTAAATAAAATTAGGACTGTAGGGCTAGTTGAAACAATGTTTCATACTTTAAGAAAAGCAGTTTCACTTTCTCTATAAATTATTCGCTCAAGAAGTAAAATACAGGAAATTATTCCATCAAAAGGGGAAAAATCTCCCACCGTCGGAAACCTCAGCATCGCGTGAAGAGAATAATTATTTAACAAAATGGAAGACGGCATGCCATCTCCTTAGCTTTACCATCACCGAAATAAAAAATAATACAATTATTTCTTTCTCTCTCTCTCTCTCTCTCTCTCTCTCTCTCTCTCTCTCTCTCTCTCTCTCTCTCTCTCTCTCTCTCTCTCTCTCTAAAGCATCTTTGGAGTTCATTTTCCATAAAAATTAATTAGAGGGGAATTGACATGAAAGGGAAGAAAATCCCTTACAAAAATGAGACAAGAAAGGGGAAATTATAAAAAAAGGGTCGAAATGACAGAGGGGGTCTTGTAGGAGCTCAGATTCCATAGAGGGGAAATAGTGGAAGGACGCTTGTTTATTTATCATATATGAAAGAATATTACCAAAACAATAAGCAAAAAAGACAACGCTGAAAATATCAAAATGCTGAGAGAGAGAGAGAGAGAGAGAGAGAGAGAGAGAGAGAGAGAGAGAGAGAGAGAGAGATAAGTAATTTGCATATGATAATTTTAGATTTACTTGTGCAAGTACATTCTTATGACAATCTAATGAAGCTAACGTACATATACTGAAGTAAAGATGAAGAGGAATATGTGTTTTGCATTAATGACAAAAATAAAATGTAATGGCGTATGGTTCGAAGCTGAGGAAGCTTTACTGACAAAAGCCTCAAGTTGTATGAGTGTGTATGATGCACGTGTGGTACATGGGTCCACCTTACAGAGATACAAGTGAAAAATGGCACCCTGCTCTAGAAAGGCAAACTGTAGACGGGTCATCTTGCAGGAGAAATACATGTTTTAGGCAATCAATGGAGACCCAGTCATTTTTGCCAAAAAATAATAATTGAGAAAGCCATCGTTGTGGGACAGACAAAGAGGATAGGGCTCGTGTGAGGGGGGCGTCAACAGTGGCTTGCTAGTATTTGCGTACAAGATGTCGTGCATTACGACAGGCAAATCTTTCGGAATGTTTTGCTTTCCTGGGGAGTAGACCTTAATCGCAGAAGGACCCATAGAAACCGAGTAAACCAGCTGAAGTCACTGCAGCAGGACATCAAAGCTGCTTTAAGGGTGCCATGAAAACATTCAACTTGTCTGGTGTGACTTTCCTTGTACATCATCCACCTGCCCTCAAATTTCACTCCAAGATTCAGTGAAACTGGTTAAACACTGGCGAGTTATCGCGGAATGTGAAGCCACCGAAGCCCTGAGCACAAAACTTGCACTGTCTGTTACTTACTTGGTTGGAGCCATCCTGGTTTGCTCTTGCTTGATATTGTGCGCAACTGTGCAGTTTATGGTTGCCATTACCGAAAAATAAATACAAAAGGAATAAGTTACTGCACATTTCCTCACGACAATGATTAAAAAGAAAGTGGCTTCATTCTTGTCATTGCTCTAGTCTAGGACAACCACATTTTTCTGATTACATTATGAAGACGACTTAAAGGCGTAACATCTTAGATTTTTTTCGCCTTTTCCCATTTTTTTTTTCCTCTTTTTCCGAGAGGTTCAGAAATTGTGACCGAGGATAAATTGATCATATTACGGGATTCATACAAATCTCAAGTGCAAAATACATGAACAATGTGAACATATAAAAATTCAAAGAAAATACAGGAAATATAAAATCATACGTAAGAAAGCTTGGAAGTGTTTTTATGCAAATGATAATAGCTCGAACAAATATAAAGATTTTAATGTTTACTTTTATTGAATATCATCCATTTTCTTGTTTTATTGAGTTTTTCTGAATGACATAGCTTTTAGAGAGAGAGAGAGAGAGAGAGAGAGAGAGAGAGAGAGAGAGAGAGAGAGAGAGAGAGAGAGAGAGAGAGAGAGAGAGAGAGGTGTAAACTGTCAAGAATTGCACATCATGTTCAACCTTCCTTAGCCTTAATTGTGTCCTTGATATCAAATTATCTCTGTGAGAAAAGGACACCATGCGGACCTCGTGTCTCTAGGAAGCATAAGAAATTGCATTGGTTTTAAAATGCGAATTCTATTTGCTAAAGTTTTATCAGTCCTGTTTCCTTCGAATTTCTCGTATTTCCGTGTAATATTTTCTTTATCTTATCCTTATATTCTGTTTCTTGGAAGAAGCCGCCAAAATGGACAGGTCGCTTAACTTAATAGAAAGATATGCAGGCTGTTATATGTAGATTAAATTTATATACTTTATGTTATAGCTCCCGTGAGAAAGACTTATTTTGAAATATTGAATATTAATGTTAAGATGAAAACAGTGTAATGATTTGTAAATCAAAGATGTTGTATTCTAGAAAAATCTCTAGTAGTTTCTCGAAAATTACCGACACTTCCAGCATTACTTAATACGTAATATAGAGTGCCATGGATCGTCTCGAATTTTATAGAAAACGTGTATGTTGGATATTAAAAAGTTCAGACATTTAGGGAAGACACTTGCTTTAACCATCGCAGAGTTAAGACTGCTATTGTAGAGACATATTTTAAAGCTGTTGTGACACTATTTTCACGTCCTTTTTACAACGCTGCTAATTTTCAGAGAAAAACTCGGAAATCATCAGAAACTGTGTTCCTGATGATCAATTTTTACATTTGACCTACGTTCTGGAAACTTTCGGAATTTGTCACTGAATTTCATCAACCTGACGTCATCTGAGTCCTAAATCATTAAAACTTTAAATCCCAGTCATGTATTGTTTTAGGAATTTAGTAAATTTTAGAGGCGACTTATGATTTCTTATTATTAATCTTGTAAATACTGTAAATATTATCATTAGTCTAAAAATAGTTACTATCATATGTTTGCTGGCTATCATTTTCTTTTGCTGTTGCTGGTTTGCTATTTTCTATTCTAAATAAATTAATGAAGAAATTAAAAATTAAAGTAGATTCTATATAATCTACGTTTTGGTATAGCTGACTGTAACATAGGAAATGGCAATAGGAGAATTAAGAAATAATACTTTCATCTATTCTGGTCCTATCAAAATTGTGATGACTCTAACAATAAATATTTTTTATATAAAAAAAAAATGTGTACCCTTTCTATCAGCCGGTTGATTGTCTCTTTTCTGTTCCACCTGTTGGGTCTTCATACGAAACGAAAGCAATGTTCAATATTCAACCAAACCTATACATATACATATGCATATATATATATATATATATATATATATATATATATATATTCAAGGAGATGGTAAAGGAACATGGTTTGATTTGATTAATTCTGGTAGCACTTATGGTGATGTAATATCCAGATCTTCTCAGGGGTTATATACTATCAGAAGGGTATTGTTTAGTAGTATGATAGATATGATAGGCGCAATGAAAATGAAAGGCTACTTTAGTAGGTTGTTTAATTTTCAGAAAAGTATCATTTTATCAATCAAATTTTCAATTAGACTGTATGATATGTTAAGATCATTAAATAATCTTGATTTCATTATGATATAGAGGGCCAATCAGGACTGTTCGGAAATATTTTTGGATGTATTAAGCAGATGCACAGTCCTCATAAATACCACAATACTTTAGTTTTCAAGTATGGTCTGAGATCCTTGTTATGGAAGGAAACAAAGCTCTTTAGTTCTACGACAAATTCGTCATGATTAAATTACGATTCTCTTTGCATATCTTGTGAATTGTTAATAAGGTATAAGAATCCTTCGAAGTCATTAATATGGAAGCAAATATGACTAGAGCTCTGCTTAATTAAAATCTTATTGAAAAACGTTAATGTTGAAACTGAAAATATCGATCCTGATATCAGTGAGGAATTTTCAGGTATAGAGGAGTCGGTCATCAAAAAGGTGGGGAAAATCTTGCATAGGAAATTATAAGGAAAACTGGATACAGTTTATATTTGCCTACCCCATCATAAAAATCCTAGAACGGTTAAGATTAATGAGAATGGTGTCAGTCAGCTAATCTTTTAATTACAGTTGCCGGTGCAGGATTTACCAACTGAGATTATATTTTCTTTGTAAATATAAGCATTTACTTCATAATGCATATCTTCAATAGGATAATCAAAATGGAAAAATAAAATGCTTCTGGACCCAGATGAAAAAAAAAAAGATTCTAAAAACCTGATGTGCACAGTCAAGAGCGAGAGAGAAATTGTTTGATATAAAATTTAGGTCTATTGAACTGAAATATTAATTAAAATTTCACATTGAAAATGCCATAAATGCAATATACTTTATGTAAACATTGATATTAAAATGTTTTATCTCTCACATTATACCTATTTGAAATGTGTAAACCTGTAAGATTCAGATACTCTAGTGAACCTCCATGAGAATAAACTACACACCAATAGGACGAAAAAGGTTATATAAGCGCTTAAGGGATTGGATGACGTCAACACCGTTAGAGAGTGTTAGACCTGTTTTACTAGATCTTGATTTATATCACAGCCCCTTTTGACTATAGATAGATAGGCAATGGGTCCTGGATAGTTTTATCTTTTTTCCCATAAAGTTCACATTTCATAGATGGAGGGCGGGCATTGCAAATCTCCCGTAAGTAAAGACAGTGATGTAAGTCATATTATGAGGGGAGTACCTTAGGTAAGTTCCGGACAATGACATAACCTATTAATATCTTTACTACTAAAGTAAAACAGAAACGTTGTCGGCTGTGGCTGGCATAGGAACCAAGATTGAAATTCACATTTTCTGTCTTATCGGTATCTGCCCATATGCAGTATTCTGACTCGAGTCCTAGAAATCTCATATTCTCCCTACCAGCCAGGAACCCATTTGCCTGATGGATGATGAATGCCAGTATATTACTGTCTGCGCTACCTTAGCGTGAGAACGGAGGAAAATTATCCGAGAAAAGGATGAACACAGGTTTCCTAGCCGACTTGGTAATGATGAATGCAGGTTTACTTGCACACTCGGCTACCGCTAGTTAAAAGGAATTTATATTATTATGACTAGGGAATTATGTAAATTCCCGAGCTCCAAAACTCACCAGCTTTATATTACATAATTTGATATACAAGAGAAAAATCTCCGAGCTCTGAGAATAATACGCAACTCCCAGACAATAATATATTTTGAACTCTGGATATCTAAAAGTTAACTTAAAACAAAACTCGGGGTGATTATTTCACTTTTTCTGGGAACTATTCTTAAATCAACCTCTTACTTCAGTTCTTAGTCAGGGAATATAAGCAAAGCTATGGTGATCGCAATAATACACACTTTACAAAAATAAATATATTATATAAAAAAATAAATTCCAAAAAAATTAACACCAAAATTAATCACTAGAAATATCAAATCTGAACTAAACCTTAGTCTAAGACAAAATGACACACTATAAAAATTATACAATCACTAGTTTAAAATTAATTTATGAAAATATTTAATTTTGACAATTAATGAATACATGATAATTTAACACTTACAGAAAATAAATCAGAATTACACTTACGTCAACTTAACTGATACTCTTACATCCTTTGGCTTACACAAGATTACCAAACAGTTGAGCAAAATTAAATACACTTCACTGTTTCACCTAATCTCACAGGGCCAGTTACAAAAATTTATAATATAAAATGTGCTTACATTAACACAATACACTTTTAACTTAGACACACAATAATATTTCCATTGTTTAAACAACACTATTACTATTCCCGTTTGAGAGGAAAACAATATTCACGTTTGGGAGGAGGTATGTAGTGGCTGGAGATAGAACTGGTGGACGTTAGCTCTTTCAAAGGGATAGGCTGGGTCTCTTCTGTCTCCTATGCATTGCTAGGTCCTTATATACTGAATTAATTCACTCTAGAATTTTTAAGTATATCATTCTCGTAGCGTCGGGGCATGGCTCTAGCGGAGTAAGGTTGCCACCTTAGTAATTTGAAGAAGGGGTACTACAGTTGCTAGCGAGGAAACTCTCTCTCAGCTAACTCCTCCCACCTCCTCTGGTAACATTAAAAAAATAAACTCTAGTCTAGAACTTTCATGTGACTTCCTACCACATGGAAACATGATGCAATCACTAGCGTGTGTGTCATACAACATACCTTTTAACAAGTTTACAGAAGACTTCGTAACAAAACTACGTGAAATGAAAATGTAATTCTTTAAAATGACGTAAATTTACATATGCGGAACCGAGTAAAAGTACAACTAAAGGAATGACAAAAGTCTTATGTATTTAAATACACTACTTAATCCTACGTGAGTGGAACTCACCTTACTAGCTGGCTATACATCTCTTAAATACACAAATAAAATATGTGAATGAATTATTCTATTTTTATGAAGACCAGCTTTGTAAGAATATGTATCCAAGGTACCTGCTGTTACAATACGATCATCTGACACCACATGGAAGGAAGATGCCTAAAAATGGATAAAGAACAATGCACTTATTAAACTTGAAAGTGAAGATAAAAGTAAACCGGAAGACAGAAGTAGAAGAGCACCGTAACCATGAATAATGAACTAGATCACTATGTTTTTACGGAAAGTCGAGTGAAAACTTTTATATAAACTGATTAATTTAAGATTTATGAAAAATACAAAACATTAAAAAAATTAGACTGATAGAAAATTAAAAATATCATAGTATTTTAGTGAATCTTATAACAGCAAAACTGAATAGGATGTAATACAGAGTGAGTTGTATCTCGAGATGGCAAAGCTATGACTGAGCTATGACTGGATATAGTGAAGTGTGACGGTGCCGAGAGAAAGGTTGTGAACTCAAAGGCAGTGTGAAAGCAACTGAGTTAATTTATTATGGAACACTCTCCTTTATATACAAAACCTCAAGGCAACAGGAAATTACATGTTCGAGAAAATGACAATGTTACATAGGCGACACGCAGACATGTTTGTTCTGGTTCTTTTTAGTGCGAGGGAAGAGCGAAGATACAAGCATAATATATACAAAAGGAATTATGTACAATTGTGTGACACACGGTTGGTACATGGCTCCCCCCTAGAAATGACATACTGTACACGTTAAATAGGGCGCCCTGATCTAGAGAGGCGAACTGTAGGCGGGTCTTCTGGCAGGAGATAAGCAGGTTTTAGACGATCAATGGAGACCCAGTCTTCTTTGCCACAAATGTTTAGTAGTAATGCTTTCGGACTGCGTCGGATCACAAGGAAAGGGCCCGTGTAAGGGGGCGTTAGCGGTGGCTTGGTAGTGTCTTTGCGCAGGAAGACGTGCGTTGCAGAGTGCAAGTCTGTTGGTATGTGATGCTTCGCTGGGGGCTTGTAAGTCTGGCGGCATGGAGTAAATTTTCCCACAACGTGACGTATGCGCTGGAGATCGTCAGAGGAGATTGTAGAAGGAAAAAATTTGGCAGGGACGACCAACGGGTCGCCATACACCATTTCAGGAGGACCCAGGGAAGCTGAGTAAACCAGTTGCAATCCTTGCAGCGGGACATCAAAGCTGCTTTGAGGGTGCGATGAAAACGTTCAACCATTCCATTGGCAGCGGGATTGTAGGCCGTTGTCTGATGTAGGGTGATGCCCAGGAGATTCGCTAATGATGTCCAAAATTGAGAGGTGAAAGTGGTTCCCCTGTCAGAAGTAATATGCTCAGGGATACCAAATCTTGCAATCCATCCAGAGAGTAAGGCAGATGTACATGAAGCGGACGTTGCAGTTTCCATGGGAATGGCTTCTGGCCAACGGGTGGAGCGGTCGATGATGGTAAACAGGTAACGATGTCCTTGTGATGTGGGTAGGGGGCCTACAACGTCGATGTGAATGTGTGCGAAACGACGCTGAGGTTGAGGAAAGGTGCCCACTCCTGAATCCGTGTGTCGACGTACTTTGGAAGTTTGGCAAGAAGTACAGGCACGGACCCAATCCTTAGCATCCTTAGAAATGCCGTGCCAAATGAACTTTGCCTTCAGCAGCTGTGCAGTAGAACAGCACAAGGGATGTGAAAGGCCGTGAATGAAATCAAACACCTGTCGGCGCATGGGAGCAGGAATCCAAGGTCGTGGTCTGCCAGTACTGACGTCACAGAGGAGGGTGGTGTTGGAGTCTTCGAGGGGGAAGTCTTCCCAACGGAGGGACGTGCAGGATGTCCTACATGCTTGATACTCTGGATCCTGTCGTTGGGCTTCAGCCAGGGCATTGTAATCTAATCCCAGTTGAACGGCAGCCAACGTGTTTCTTGACAGGGCATCGGCAACGGGATTCATTTTCCCAGGGACGTATTGAAGGGTGCAATTGTATTCAGCCACGGCGGAGAGATATCGGCGTTGCCGGGCGGACCAGGCATCAGACTGTCGAGTAAAGGCGTGCACCAGAGGCATGTGGTCTGTGCGAATGACAAAGGGAGTACCTTCTAAGAAATGGCGAAAGTGACGGACAGCCAAGTGCACCGCCAGCAATTCTCGATCGAAGGTAGAATAACCTGATCCTGCCTTGGACAGTTTTTTGCTGAAGAAGGCCAGTGGGCGGGGCGAGCTGTTGATCACCTGCTCGAGTACTGCACCAATAACGATGTCGCTGGCATCAGTGGAGAGAAGGAGAGGGGCATGTGGGATAGGAAAAGTGAGAGCCGCAGCAGTAGATAGGGCCTTCTTTGCATTGCAGAAGGCTGCATCTTGAAGGGGACCCCACTTCAGGTCCTTTGGCTTGCCTTTGAGGGAGGCGTAGAGGGGAGCAAGAGTGGCGGCAATGGCTGGCAGAAAATGGTGATAATAGTTGATCATGCCCAAGAATTCCTGCAGAGCTTTGATGGTCGAGGGCACAGGGAAGTTCTGAACGGCTGCTACCTTCTCAGGGAGGGGGTGGACTCCTTCAGGAGTGATGCGGTGCCCTAAGAATGACACTTCGTTGGCGCCAAAGGTACACTTGTCGTACCGGACTACAAAGCCGTTTAGTTGCAGGCGGTCGAGCACGATCCGCAGGTGACGGAGGTGTTCCTCTTTTAAGGAGGAGAACACAAGTATGTCATCCACATAACATACACAGAAAGGGAGGTCCCCTAAGATGCCATCCAAGAGACGTTGAAACGTGGCCCCAGCTTTACGAAGGCCAAAACAGAAGTAGTTAAAGGTGTATGTACCAAACGGAGTTCATAGGCACCTGATAATACCCCTTCAGGAGATCGAGCGTAGAGAAAACCTTTGCTTTGTGCAGGTAGGAGGTCATGTCGGCAATGTTTGGGAGGGGGTAGTGATTCGGTTCTGTTTGCATGTTCAGGCGCCTGTAATACCCGCACGGACGGAGGGAGCCGTCTTTCTTCAGAACGATGTGTAAGGGTGACGACCATGGGCTGGAGGCCTTTTGGCAAAATCCCATTTCCTCCATTTCGGCAAACGTCTGTTTGGCGGCTGCCAATCGTTCCGGTGCCAGACGTCTGAATTTTGCGAAGACTGGGGGTCCCGTCGTCTTGATATGGTGATAAATACCGTGCTTGGCAGGAACCGTGGGCGTTTGGCGAAGTTCTGGACGGAAAACTTACGGGTACGACGTGAGGAGGTGGGCGTAGGCATCCGTGGGTGCGCTAATGTGGAGAGCGAGGTTAGAGGGGGCGGGTTGAAGAGGTGTCGACAAGTACGAGTCTGCATTGACCAATCGTCGGTGGGCGACATCGACCAGAAGGTGGAAATGAGAGAGGAAATCCGCACCGAGGATTGGCATTGTGACGTCAGCAACGAGAAACTTCCAATTGAATTTACCGTTTCCGAACGATAATGTGAGGTTCTCGTAACCGTAGGTGGGTATCGCAGATCCGTTGGCAGCTACCAAGGGGACGTCGGCAGATGTAGACAGACTACGTCGTGTCTTGAAGAGTTTCCTTGGCAAAAGAGAACGACAAGCACCCGTGTCTACAAAAAATCGCATGCCCGTTCCTGCATCATGTAAAAAGAAAAGATTAGAAACACGGAAGGCCACCGCCACGAGCGATGGCCTACTTACACGTTTTTTGGCCACTGACAATCCTCGGCACATTTCTTCGCAGTTGCCCCGAATCTGAAGTGGTAGTAGCAAAACTGCAGCGGATGGGAGGTAGTAAGTGGCTGTAGAAGTCGTTTGTTGGGGCGCGAGCGATTAGTGAGTGGTGGGCGGCTTTGTCTCTGCTTTGGCACATCACGGTGTGGGCGTGTATGTCCAATGGCATTCATGTCAGCTTCGGTTGACGTTGAATAGGCATCCTCTTCATCAGGGGTCGAGGCGTTGATGGAGGTCTTGAAGTGGCTGTCCATAAGGGCGTCGGCTTTGGTCATCAAGTCTTTTATTGGTAAACTATCGACATCGGGTATGGCAGCGCGTATAGGTCCGGGTAAACGGCGTATCCATAGGGCACGAAGTAGGTTCACCTCACGAGGAGAGCAGGTTGAAGGTGAGCGATACTGGTCATTTCCCTGAGGGCAAGCGAAGCCCTTTGGTCCCCCAATGGTTGTTGCGAGAGCTAAAAAAGCTTTGCTACACGGGCGGCTGGCGACGGCGAGTACTGCTGCTGAAGGTATGTTTTGAGGGCGTCATACGCTATTGGGGTGTCTCCTTGTTCACAAAGCCAGTCGGATATTTCCGGGAAGGTGTCCTCAGGTATCGCTGCGAGAACATAATCTGCTTTGGTGGTTGAGCGAGTCACGCCGTTGATGCGAAACTGGACTTCTGCTCGCTGAAACCAAGCAAACGCCTCTCTGCTGGCGAACGGTGAAAGTTTCAATGGGGCGGCCGCAGCACCAACTGCTGTAGAGTCCGTCATAGTACCAACGATGGAGGGGCGAGGGGGGTGGGGGTGGAAGGCAGTGGGAGCGAGTCGACTTCCGGGGTTGTGAACTCAAAAGGCAGTGTGAAAGCAACTGAGTTAATTTATTATTGAACACCCCTTTATATACAAAACCTCAAGGCAACAGGAAATTACATGTTCGAGAAAATGACAATGTTACATAGGCGACACGCAGACATGTTTGTTCTGGTTCTTTTTAGTGCGAGGGAAGAGCGAAGATACAAGCATAATATATACAAAAGGAATTATGTACAATTGTGTGACACACGGTTGGTACAGAAGGCAACCTAGATGAGCGAGTCAAGAGTCAATGCACTCTGGAAAAAAATCTTGGCATGCACTGAAATTTAAAGAGAATACTGACTAAAGAAACTTTATATCAAGTGGAAGAAAGTGATATTCCTAGTATTGTTATCAACAATAAAGTTGGTTTGCTATGGTACTGGATGGTAAATGTTACAGGAGAATTGGGAGTATCAAAAGGAGGAAGGAAGAAATGAAGTAGGAGTTTTGTAAAAGGTGTGGAGGAAAGAGGCTGGTAAATGAAAAATATATCTTATATACCTGAAGAAACAGAAGAGATAACGGGAAGTCCTTGTACTGATTGTCAACGAGAACAAAAATTTGATAAAGAGTGGAGTTTTACAAGCAAATAAACAAAAAAAAAATCAGATGCATAGTAAAAGAGCTGAAACAGAGAAAAGCCAAGTCGGATGTCTTGTGTTATATATAGGTGTAAAGAGAATGGAAGAATGTATATTACAAATACAGATAAAATGATCATCGTGAATTGGTCAGTCACTTTTAGCGAAGGTCCTAATTTCCCAAAAGCTTAATAGAACATAAAAAAAAGAAAAACAATATTCGGTTGAAACAAAATAGCAATGTGTGTGTAAGGGGGTGCGTCTCCAACTGATAGTCCATCACATTTCTGAACAACAAATTGATTGAGTTTCATATGATGCAAAATTTTGCTAGTGTTGAGATTTTAATAGTACTATTAAGATATTTCACACGCATATTGCGATTTTTTTCAACCGCTGTTTTAATGTTCCATTCAGCTTTTGGGGAAATTAATACCTTCGCTAAAAGTGACTGACCATTTCTCGGTGATCATTTTATCTGTCTTAGGAATCTACATTCTTCCATTCTCTTTACACCTATATATCACACAAGACATCTGACTTGCCTTTTTGTCTGTTTCAGTCATTTTACTATGCATCTGAATTTTATTTTTTTTTTTTTGTCACAACTAATTCAGTAGCTTTAAACTTTTAGGTCAAACATCTATCTAGATAGCTTTGTATTTCCTTAAGTTTGCATTACGCTTTCTTAAAAGGTAATTAACTATAACATGGGAAAGAAAACTAAAATTACATTCAGCATACAAAACCCCCATCCGTAGCTCACAAGGATGGTGAGGTTGCAGACGCTGCAAGAAACTATAGACTTTGAGTGGGGACTATCTCCAGTCCGGCGATCGCGAGGTTTCTTTTCAGTTCTTCTGTTAAGAGACAGAGTGAATTTAGTGTGTTTATGTATATTACGTTTATTCACTGCAAAAATATTTGTTAGTGTCATCCATTATTAATCGGTATTTCATATGAATTTTGTGTATTTTCATCTAAATGTAGTCACACCGTAGTTTTTCTTTGCGCGGTAGGATAATTTTGCCCTGCACGAGAGGCAGTAAAGTAAATGTATTACTGCTCGGCATTTACGGGTGGTCGACCTTCCAAATACGACCAAAGACTAACTGCATTATTTATCAGCTCAGAACACACGTGGTTTAGCAAACGCGTTACAGCCGCTCGCACTGGAGTATTTTACGAATTTCATTGTTATCATGACATAAAATACGTACATAATTCGTCTTGAACAGCAACACATAAAAGCACATGGCAATAAAACACTCATATTTTCCCCGCATGGCTCCATGAAGGAAATCATTATGCTAAAAAAACCCGAATGTAAGCAATTATATGCACTGCACTGAAAACCGCTTCTGCAGCAGGTTTACCTCGTGCATAATAAACAGGCAAAGAAATTAGATCTTTCAAGAAAATTCAATGTGCCGTTTTAATAACAATGATGGTTAGTACCTTTAAAAATTCTTCTATTATAATTTATATTAAAATGTGGTCGATTTAATGTATCTAAATGTATATAAAAAGTGCTTGGAAATCTTTCATGGTGAAGCGACGTTCTGAAGTAAAATCTGGTATGCATGGACATGGGGTGGAAAAACTATCATACATTGTTTTATATTTTGCATTAATGGGTTTAGAAAGGATCGCAAGTTATCTAAACTTTTTGATGACTTCAAGCAATAATTATTATTAGATGTACTACAAACAAAATGAGTAAGCTCTTAAAAGTTACCAGAACAAAATAATACTTTCATCTATACGTTTTGTTTTTTAACTTTTTGTCGAGTCTAAGTAGATATATATGAATTTCCTGAATTTTAATTTGTAAAAAAATTGAGTAAAATGAAGTAGCAGTGACATGTATAAAATAAATGGGTGGTACAAATTTCAGGCATTCACTACTAAAAAATAAATTAAAACATGAAAACGCCAATAAAGCATTGTACCCTGATATCTATCAAACATTTCCTATTTGCATAACCCTAGGAAG
>NC_090725.1:122935428-122942928 GCF_036898095.1 Palaemon carinicauda | reverse complement strand
ATATATATATATGTGTGTGTGTATGTATGTATATATATACACTAGCGTACCTGGACCGTAAAGAATTACGGCTAAATATTTAGATAGCTAAGCACACACTGATTCACCTCTTGCCATCCCCTCTCCCATTCCCAACAGCAATCCATTTTGTGGGAGATTAAGTTTTCCGAGTGTACCTTTCGAGGGTACCCCCTCACACCGGGGTATGGCAACTCTCTTGTACCCCTACCTGAGGAAAGGGAGGAGACCTAGTAGTCATACGTCTCCAATGCCACTAAGCGTGACAGGAAAGAAATATATAACCAGACATGTTGCCTTAAAAATTTAGAAATGCTATTGAAATATATCTGATAAACTTTCCATGTTGACTTACACAGTGATCTTCCATTCTGATTTACTACTCGAGACGCAGAACATTTATCATATCGACAACCTGGTATCTTGTTACATTACTGTCTTCGCTCCCTTAAATACACTTCCATCAGATTGCAAATAATGCATCAGCTATAACATCAGCACTTGAAATTGTAATACAGAGCTTTGTACCGATATATATGTGCTTGAGTCATTTATGAAAGTAACAATTGATATGATAATTTACATAGCAGTAATTGTTATTTGATATCATATTTTTCTTTGACACATAACTTTTAAAAATAAAATACTTCTATTTCATGCCACTTGTGAACAACTATCCTAATTATTAAGTTATGTAGTTTTCTGATGCCACTCTTGGCCTTCTAAAAATATGTCAATGAATATAGTAATAACTACTCGACTGATTTTTTTTTTTTTACTTTCCTCAATGAGGAGCCTAGTAATTAATAGAATTCACCGAATAGTCATTCCCATAAGCTTCAACCATTGCATCATGGTAACACTTTACCTAATAATTCTGAATATTTAAAAATACTTTGTGGTGGATTTCTTTTGATAATGATTTGTCTTCGTTATTAGGAAAAAACTCATTCAATACCAATTATACAAAACCAAGAGGTTTTACTCTCACGTTGTAGAATTATTGGTATTATGGGTGGAAGCTTGGACACTCAGAATCCTATAATCACATACAGAAAAATTATAGGAGTAAAGGTTTCACTTTTCCTTAAAATTCTAACCATAATTTGGACCTTAAACTTTTCCATTGGACTATCTTCAATAAACTAAACTTCAAAAGACCCCCAGGAGTCGGAGAAAGCCCATTCGTTTCTCAGATTATTAGCCTGTATATTCTGTGAGGTTCCTAATATGGCTCAGTGGCTTTTCCTTCTTCACTGCAAAAGCGTGACAATCGCCCTGGCAACGTTACAAATGTTCAAACTTCCTAACACTGTAGGTTTCTTTGTCTTAAGTTAATTGACTTTATAGCCTGTCAAATGGGAGTTTTTTTATATATTTGTTTCTACATTTATTTAATTTCTCATCTTGCTATTATTACCAACAAAATTGTTCTTCTATTAACTCTGTTGTTCTTATTCAACATAGTGTCATTTTATTTTAAGGGGAGTTTGTATAAAAAATCAGTTATCAAAGTTTAGTTGGTTATATTTGAACAGCAATGATTAGCCAACTAATGAATCCTTTTGAGAAATACTTCTGAATTTTTTTATAATAATCTACTTTAAACAAATAACTCAATATATTACAGTGAAATTTATTTTTGTAACAATTCTATATATAAAAAAAAATTACAAAGAGAAAGTGTATTTAGTAGTTCAAAATTTCCTGTTCAATAACTGATAATAGAACAAAGAAACAGAAAACAATCATGGCATCGTTTCCTGCATCCTCTCTTTGTAGCTTAGCAACTAATTCCAATGAATTTTTCAATCGAGCATAAGAAACTGTTCCTCCTAAATGTCAGAAAAAGGTTACCTAAACATTTCCACAAAGCATGAGTCAAAGCTACTAACAATGCAGAAAGTATGCATACGTAAGAGATGTATCCGTGGCTCATGTTATTACAATAGTGTCGCCCAATTTGCCCTCATTTACAGGGTGGTAGAGACGATTTATTTCGATCTGAATGTTCTAAACAATATATTGTAAAGATTATTTTTTTTCTACTTCTATGCAATGTCACTCAGAGTTTCTTTTTCTTTCATTTTGAATACACAATTACTTGTGCGAAACATAGCAAAATGTCACAAACTTTACCAAGTGACTTTTAAAATAACATCCTCAATAAATGGGAAAATTGAAAAACAAAACAACTTGAAAACATCATTGCATGAAAATAAAAACTAAACAATAAATGATGACTGATTACACTACTCTAATTTCTTTTAAAAATAAGCCCTTCATTCTCAAGTGAGTATTACCCTACAGTAACTTAACAGTAACAGTATTTCCATCAAACAGAAGTCGCCCAACCCAGTACACCAAGTCATACAGAGTATCTGGGAAAACTTTAAAACGGCTCTTTCACAGGAGCAAGGAGCACACGCATACACATACAAAAAGACGATGGATTGACGAGTTAAGACAATTTGCGGATATAGACTGCCATAGAAAGACCATGAACAGGTGGGAGTGGAAAGATAGTCTGAGGTCTTTGTCCTACAGTAGACAAGTTGTGGCTAATGATATTATATATATATATATATATATATATATATATATATATATATATATGCATATATATATATATATATATATATATATATATGTATATGTATATATATGCATGTATGTATGTATATATGTAAACGTGTATATATATATATATATATATATATATATATATATATATATATATATATATATATATATATATATATATATCAGTACATATATTTGCATATACAACGTATAATACGACAAATTTATCTAAATCACCGACATGGAAAATACAGTACAACACAACATTTTTAATCTCCTTTACAGAAATATGAAATATCTCTAAAGACTCTTTTTCCCTATTTTCAGCTCCCATATCTTACGCAAAGAGAACATTTTAACCAGATCTCTGGGAAGCGAAGTCCTCCCTCCATTTAAAAAGTTCAACTAAATCTATTGAACAGGTGTTGACCATTGCAGCATGCAACTATGACCACTGAGTCACCGGCTAGATGGGCGATTATCAAGCTGTGCCACTGAACCAAAGGCTCTCAAACAAAGGTAATTGTTTAAGTGCTTTCTGGTGTCAATGAAGGGATGTAATGCGGTGCACAGGCGGTGGTGGTATTGCTGTCTTCCGCCGCATTAGAAAAAGGGCAATCAACTTTCTGGGCCAGGCTTTCAAATTCATCTGTTTTATGTTTTTCCTATTTATCATTCGTATTGCTTATCTACTTAAAATATCTTACAAACTTTATTTCATTTGTTTATTTATATACAAAAAATATATCGAAGATCAAATATTTTGAATTCATATGTGGTTATATGTTCCATAAAAAAACTGGTTAACCAATGACAGTCACTTGTTAAAAAGAGAAAACATCAAAATGATTGTTAAGAAACAAAAGGAAATCAGACATTTCCTGACTAGTAATTAGCTGACGGCTCAAACTATAAGTACTAGTATGTATCTCCTAAATAAGGTTTTCTTCGAATACTAGGACTCTTGAAATAGCGATATTATCATCCATACCAAATATTGAATCAAATAAAAGTAATTCTAAAAAGAGGTGGGGGGAGGATTAAAACCCTCCTATCAATCTTATAGTGTCAAAAAACATATTAGAAATACTAAGGCAATTATAACATGCAATTATAATATTAAAGTGTTCTTATAATGCCCTTCACATCCTAATGAGCATGGGACAAAATATAAAAAAAAAAATAAGCAATAAATTCTAATTTTTCAATAACATATTTTCTTGTAGCTTCCTTTCTGCACAAAATCATAGAATAAACATATCCATTTCTTTTCTTTGGTTAGTGCACAGTATATAATTTTCTTCTAGGGAGAAGTTGCAGCTGCAATGGCCTGGTAATTATATTTAGCATGAGGTTTCAAATTTGCCCCATTTTTTCAACGATTAAGACGAAATAAAATACAAGGATGGTCGAAATGAAGAGTTAAAAGTGAAAAAAACTCAATATACATTGACATTACATTTAAATATTAATGAATATAGTGCATAAAATATTATGGTAAATTTTAGCTAAATTTAAACACTTAACCTAAGGCTACCTTAAATCAGGACGCTTGGATTGCGGATTTTACCTCAAGTTTGGTCCAAAATGTGTAAGTAAGACAAACATTAAAGGACTTCATGAATAACACGATTCATTATATCTAATTAATTGAAAATATAACTTATACCGTTTAAGAAAAACTTTAATTGATGAGCGTTCGAAAAACTACACAAAGTATAAAATTTTACATTTCAAGGGTTGAAGTACAAGCAGATGCTATGTCCATTACTTTTTCTTTACAATGTTAGCATATCCTCGATTTTATTTTGTCTCGTGTCCATATTACCCTTTTTCTGTCTCTTAGTGTTATCTCGACCATTATTCTTTGAGTTGTAACTAGATTATATTCGCAGGCTTTAGTGAGGCTCAAAGTTTCCGATGCACAGTTAATACTGGTAAGACCATCTGATTAAATACTTTTCTTTTAAGAGAAAGAAGTGGCATTTCACTTTTCATAAACCCCTTTTGTTTAACAAAAGTTTTTCATCCCATGATTATCCTTCTTTTAATTTTGGCCTCATGTCCTCGGGAAACACTAACTGTCGTAATTAAATACATTCATTAACAATCTCTAGAGGTTGGTTCATTATCTCTGCATTTTCATTGAACATAATCTTAGTTTTACTCATTCATTTTAAGTCTTACATTTCTTCTTTCTCTATTCAAACTTTACATCATGTTTTGCAATTCCACTTCTGATTCACCAAATAGAATTATGTCATCTTCAAATCTCAAGTTATTAAGGTATTCCCCATTAATGTTATTGCCTACATTTTCTCAATCAAATTCTTCAAAACGTCTAGGCATATTGTAAATAATTTTTCATTCGGAAATTTCTAACAATATGTCAGTTTTAGGATTGCTATATTTCCTGTACAGATATCTCTAAGTGTTTAACATAAGATTCATATATATACACGCTCACAGAAAATGCAAACGAAGCAGGGGAAGGAAAAGAAGACGATGGATTGACGAACTACGAAAATTTGCCAGTTTAGACTGGCATATTAAGACCATACACGGACGGGAATGGGAGGGGATGTCATTGGCCTTTGCACTGCAGTGGAATATCAGTTGCTGATATATATATATATATATATATATATATATATATATATATATATATATATATATATATATATATAATGATCCTGGGTCTGGGCACCAAAAATTATATAATACTATAGTCCCGTGGTCTGAGAACCAAAATATAATATTACATATATTACGGCTAACAAGCTACACAACCTCTCGAGTTCCAAAGTCACTTGTTTGTTTTAACATAAAATCTGTTACACTTGAAAATATTATTACCCAAACTTTGAGACGATTATATAACTCCCAGACGGCAATATATAAAAACACTGAATATCAAAAGGCCTCTTAAGTACACTCAAAACAAAACTGGGTAATTATCATTAAGAACTACTGTATTCAAACAGCCTCTTACTTCGATACTTTAACTGGGATACAAGTGAGTACTGAAATAAAGGCTGATGATTGAAATAATACATTCTTTATGAAAATAAATATATTCTATAAAAAATTACAACACTTTGAAATATTAAGTCTGAACAAAACTTAGACTAAGACAAAAGTAATTATTACTTATGAAAATTATATAATCACTTGTTTCACTGGAAATTAAATTCTACAACTACATTTAAGCTTGATACTTAATGAAAATAGATAACCTTATAACAAAAAAAATATACTTCAAGTTTGTACATAATTCTCCATAGGCCAGCTACAATTATTTACACAATACCAGCACTCACCAATACACAGTAAATCTAAAGTTTCTGGCAAATTTAGCAATGTTTTAACACACTACACACAATATACACTGGGACATAAAATCACTATGAAAAAGACACACTATAGGCACTTTGAGAGAGAGAGAGAGAGAGAGAGAGAGAGAGAGAGAGAGAGAGGATATACTTTTGCTTGTTCACAGGACAGGCTGTTTCTCTTCTGCTGCTATGCATCCCATGGGCACATTATATAAAACTTAGTAACTTCTAGAATATTCTAAAGAGATTCTTCTCGTGGCTTGGGGGTCGGCTTCTAGCGACGTCAAGAGTTATCAACTATCACATATCAAACAGGAAAAGCAACCTCGCTGCATGGCAACACTCTCTCAGCCATTTCCACCCACCTACCATTCTCAAACATTAATAAAAAGATGAAATCTAATGCTGGGGTTTTCAAGACCCTTCCAAAACACGTGATAAATATAAGAATTGCGTATTTTCTCACAAACATGATGCAATACCTCATAAAAATATAAAAAATATTGACATAAGCCCTTGATCATATCTCTTATGGATCATATATCACTCTTGAACACATTATGTAAGACTTCGTAACAAAATACGTGAAATAAAAAGTTAATTCTTAAAAATAACGTAAATTTACATACACTGATTTGAATGAAGAATACAATGAAATAAACGATGAAAGTCTTACGTAATTTACATACAATATATATAACTTCATGAGAGGACCTCACCTTAAGAGCTGGCTAATCCTCTTAAACAAAAGATTAAAAACATAAATAAAGTACGTGAATAAATTATTTACTCTACTCTTGACCAGCTTCATAAGAATATACCTATCTATCTATCTATCTATCTATATATATATATATATATATATATATATATATATATATATATATATATATATATATATATACCAACCGTGTATGAATATTTGTGTATCGTACAAAACCAAAGAAGTAAGCCTAGCTTATCAACATTTCTACAAAAATATTGTACGGATAAATAAGGGCAAGAATGAAAGTCTAGAAACAGCAAAATATCCATTACTCATTGAAGTTGAAGTATGGTATAATGAAGGTTATAGTCCGTAAGAATAATATACGTTATTCAGTAAACAAAATTAATGCTATACTGATCACAACCCATTAAGTAAAGAGATCCATACCACCATACCAAAAGCCATAGGTAAGTGATCCATTCATAATTGAGAGTAATATACCAATTTATTTTAACAATAGAAAGCAATCATCACATATGAAAGCAGCTCACAGTTCATTTAATCAATCATCCCGGCGTTCAAAACCTGTCATCATACCTCTTTTCGTGTCAATTCAATACAACATTCAATATTCAACAATGAAATCCTGTGACGACTTTTGAAAATTTGATCTCAGTAATTAAAATTACAAGTCTAATTAAGAAGTTAAGGCAAATATTGCTCATGGTTTAATAAAAAGATAAAATATCAATATTCCAGGAGTAAGTTCTTGGAAATTAGTTTTCTATTACATTTCATGCAATTATGAACATATGCGGAAACAGAACATAATTTTGAACACAGTGCTTTTGACTG
>NC_090725.1:122920428-122922928 GCF_036898095.1 Palaemon carinicauda | reverse complement strand
CCTGAATGATAACTTGCCTGAGCCAAAAAGAAATGGTGTTCTTGGAAATATTCTTTTTCGTCCTCCCCGTGGATACAAAAAGATTCTTCAAACCAGGGCGGAGATTTGCTGTCCTTTTAAGATATTTCCTAATAGCTCTGACAGGGCAGAGCTTTAAGTCTTCTTGATTACCTGAGTTTGGAATTGCCAGAATCGAGAAACCCTCGAACCTAGGATCCCAAACAGATGGGTTCTGGGTCTTAGCAACAAACGAGGGAACAAACTTGAGGGATATTTCTCTCCAACCCCTTGAGTGTTCTATCTCATGAGACAACCCGTGAAGTTCACCTACCCTCTTCGCTGAAGCCAAGGCTAACAAGGAGACCGCTTTAAGCGTAAGATTCCTGTCAACAATATCTTTTAAAGGTTCGAAGGGCGGCTTACTAAGCATGTCTAGAACTCTAGCCAGGTCCCATTTAGGAACCCTAGGAGACAAAGGTGGACAGGACTGCTCAAAACTCTTGATGAGCATAGAGATGTGTCTAGAAGAGCCCAAATCTATCCCTTTCAATAGAAAGCCTTGTCCAAGGGCGGCTCGTACCCCCTTGATTGCTGGAATCGACATGCCCAGCACATCCCTGAGGTGGATGAGGAAACCTGCAATGTCGGGGACTGCAGCTTTTAAGGGCTCTATTTTCTTTGCAGCACACCATTTAATGAAAGTTGCCCATTTTGTTTGGTAGACAGCTGTAGAAGACTGTCTCAAGTAACGGGACATTCTCACAGCTGTCTTTGACGAATAGCCTTGTCTTTTCAGGAGCCACTGGATAATCTCCAGGCGTGAAGACGAAGGGACTGAGGGTTTTCGTAGAACCTCTGAAAGTGTGGCTGTCTCAGTAGGTCTGGTCTGTCCGGTAGAGGCCACGGAGGAAGAACCGCCATACCTTTTAGGTCTGGGAACCACTCTCTCTCTGGCCACCAAGGCACTACCAAAGTCATCTTTAGGTTATTGGCTGTCCTTACTCTGTTGAGGACTTGTCTTATCAGAGCGAAGGGAGGAAAGGCGTACACGTCCAGATTGTCCCACTTGTGTTGAAAGGCATCCTCCAATGCCGCCTTTGGGTCTGGGACAGGAGAACAGAATACGGGGAGTTGCGAGTTCAACCTCGTCGCGAAGAATTCCATTACCGGAGAACCCCACATCTGAATGATGAATCTTGCTACTTCTGGGTGAAGAGACCATTCTGTCCCCACTACTTGGCCTACTCTGCTGAGGCCGTCTGCTAGAACGTTCTTCTTTCCCGGAATGAATCTCGCGACAGCCTGACTTGTTCTTTTTCCTCCCACTCCAGGACTTGCAAGGCGAGAACGCACAACTCCTTCGACTTCAACCCTCCTTCTTTCTTTATGTACGTCACTACTGTGGCATTGTCTGACATTAGAGCCACCGAGTTTGTTTTCAGCTCCCGAGTGAAGTGTAGGCAGTCTTCCTGAACCGCTTTCATCTCCAGAACATTGATGTGGAGAGCCTTCTCTTCTACCGTCCATTTGCCTCTCGCTGTTTTTCCTAGAAGATGGGCTCCCCACCCTTCTTTTGATGCGTCCATGAAGAGCAAAAGTTCTGGGGGTCCGGAAGACAGAGGCATCCCTCTTAGTGTGTTTGATCGATTCCGCCACCATTCTAGAGCCTGTTTGGTCTTTGGTAGAACTGGCACAATCCTGTCCGGGGAACTTCTCTGATCCCACAGATCTTTCAAGTTCCACTGGATGCACCTGAGGTTCTGCCTTCCATGGGGAACTAACTTCTCTAATGACACCAGATGTCCTATTAACCTCTGCCAAACCTTTGCTCTTCTGGGTTGGCCCTCTAGGAAGGGACGGAGAACTTGGTCCAGGTTGTTGAGCCAGTCCATTGATGGAAATGCCTTTACTAGCAATGAATCCAGGACAATCCCCAAGTACGTCGCTTTGTTGGTTGGGATCAGATGAGATTTCTCCAGATTGACTGTGATGCCCAGAGTTTTGCACAGTTGCAGAAGGTCTGCCCCTTGTTGCTTCAAGACTTCCTTTGAGGAGGAAAGGAGTATATATATATATATTTATATATATATATATATATATATATATATATATATATATATATATATATATATAATATATATATATATATATATATATATATATATATATATATATTTATATATATAAATGTATATATATATATATATATATATATATATATACATATATATATATATATATATATATATATATATATATATATATATATATATATATATATATATATATATATATATATATATATATATATATATATATATATATATATATATACATATATATATACATATATATATATATAAATATATATACATATATACATATATACATATATATATATATATATATACATATATATATATATACATATATACATATATATATATATATATATATATATATATATATATATATATATATATATATATATATATATATA
>NC_090725.1:122907645-122919928 GCF_036898095.1 Palaemon carinicauda | reverse complement strand
ATATATATATATATGTTCCTACAATTATCAATGGGTGTCCTGAATTAATAATATAAGAAAACCATAATGCAAATTTTTATCAACAAATTATTTTCATGAAACCATTTAATTTGCCTCTAAAATATACAACTTTAAGTCAAAACCACACTGATACAAAAATATTAAAAAGCGCCTACGGCAAGTACTTTATTCCCAAACATAGCAAGTGTCACGAAATATACATAAAGCAAAATTCCAGAGATTTGCCAAACAAATATACAGGCAAATAAAATCCAACTCGCCTTTGAAATCACAACTCCCGTTGAAATGCAAAACAAATGCTCCAGTTGAGAACAATACATGCAAATAAAAGCGCTAGCCTCAGGGATATACTTCTATTGTGATGCCAAGCAAGAGTTTTCTTGCATTCTGGAGAGATGTAGGCTATTGGGGTGAGAATTAAAAAGATATTTACAAAAATATTTACTGGTACCATCCAGCACCTGTCATTAAATGTATCAGTAATGAGGAAGTAAAAATCCCTTGCGTGAGTAGCATCTGCACTGGTGGCATCTTCACCTCATTCGCCACCCCCCCCCCTCAAAAAAAAAAAATGTCTCTACCAAATCATATATCTAAGACTAAGAACCTCATAAGCATTTTGATTTAATTTTCTTACATTTCTCTATCCCAAAATAACCTTAATTAATATACGTACAATGATGAAACCTCTGAATAATAATGAGCCAAGTACTGTTGAGCGATCACCACATCAGTTTTCCAATCTCTTCACGTTTAATCAAGACAAATGTCCGTGACATTTAATTTTCCTATAAAATACCAAATTCCACAAACGCAACTTCCCATGGAATAACATAAACGGATACGTATAAGAGAGCTAAACTAAACTTTTGTCTCTTTTCACGGAGACTTCATGGAGTCCAAAAGAATCATGGCCCCGAAAGTCAAAGCTTCTTTACTTCTTCCCGTCTTGGATAAAAGCTTCGTCTTATCAAGGGTAGCCAAAAGGTACCAGAAGGTCGTGAAGGTAAACGATTATAAAGGCTATTAAAATATACAATTATAGACATATGGCAAAATTAGTTCGTTTTATTTTGGCCGAAAATTAAGTGACTCGCAGAATACTTATAAGATTATTTGGTAGACTGTGGCATGAAGAGGAAAAACCTTTTGAATGGAAGCTAGCAGTGTTGGTGAAAAAAAAAAAATAAAAAAAATCTGACTGATTGCAATAATTATAGAGGCATCACACGTACGTTAGTGGTCATGACAATATATAGTATGCTCATTCTAAATAGACTAGAGAGAAAGATTGATGAACCGCTGAGATGAACAAGTAGGATTTACAAAAAGTTGTATTGCCTAAATTTTCATTTTAAGACATGTTGTACAGCAATGTGTAGGATATAGAAATCTAATGGCATTTGTGTACTAAGAAAAAAGCCTTTAATAGTGTGCACCAGCCAATTTTCTGGAGAGTCTTGCGTTATTAGGGAGTTCTTCTTAAATACGTAAATTTTATTAAGTTTGTTTATGATCATAACAAGTGCAGTTTATGCTAATAAGTCCTATCAAATGAATTTCCTGTGAACAGTAGAGTACTTCAAGGGAAATGTGTTGTCATCTATGTTGTTTATCCTCCTCATGTCTTTTGTAATGCATAGAACAACTGGGGATGGCAAAGAAGAATTGGACTGCATAGGTAACAAGAATTTAGCTGACCTAGAGTACCCTGATGAGGCTATCCTTATTAGCAAAACTCCACAGGACTTGCAAAGCTTGCTTACGAGAATGCATGAAATATGAAATGAGTTATATTGCTATAGGGATACTAAATATAAAGAAAAGATAATCATAATAGGCAAATAATTCTATAGGCTAATAAATATAAAAGAATTATGATGCTATATGCAGATGAGATATAAAAGAATTATATAGTAAAAGCCTAACAAATATAAAAGTATTATGTAGCTATAAGGCCAGACAGATGGGATATAAAAGAATTATGTTGCTATAGGGCCGAGCAGATGAGATATAAAAGAATTATGTAGCTATAGGCTAACATATATAAAAGAATTATGTTGGTATAGGGCCAGGCAGATGAGATATAAAAGAATTATGTAAATATAGGCTAAGAAATATAAAAGTTATGTTGCTATAGGGTCAGGCAGATGAATATAAAAGAATTATATTGCTATAGGCTAACAAATATAAAAGAATTATGTTGTTATAGGGGCAGGCAAATAAGATATGATAGAATTATATTGCCATAAGCTAACAAATATAAAAGAGTTATGCTGCTATAGGGCCATGCAATATGACATATAAAAGAATTACATAGCTATAGGCTATAAAATATAAAAGAATTATGTTGCTATAGGGCCAGGGAGATGAAATATAAAAGAATTATGTTTCTATAGGGCCTGGCAGAGGAAATGTAAAAAGATTATGAAGCAATAGAATAATGAATGTAAAAGGATTATGTAGCTACAGGCTAATAGATATAAAAGAATTATGTTGCTATAGGCAAAATAGATATAAAAGGATTATGTATCTATAGGTTAATAAATAATAAATATAAAAGAATTGTTTCTATAGGCAGAGGAGATATAAAATGACTATGTAGCTATAGGATAATAAATATAAAAGAATTATGTTGCTATTGGCATTGAGACATAAAAGGTTTATATGGCCTTAGGGTGATAAAAATAAAGCATTATGTTACAATAGGCCGATGAGATATAGAAGGATTATGTAGATATAGGCCAATAAATATAAAAGAATTATGTTGCCATAGACAGATGACATAAACGATTATGGAGCCATAAGATAATAAATATAAAAGAATTATGTTGCTGTAGGTAGATAAGATAAAAGAATTACATACCCTTAGGCTGATAAATTTAAAAGAAACATAACAGTTAATCCCTACAAGATTCATTATTCTACGATTAAAATTGTCGCCAGGAAGCTGTTCACAAACACACATACACATACACTAAAAGACACACATACAATAACACACACACATACAATAACACACACACATACAATAACACAAACACATTATAAACACACAAACAGGGGTGCAAACATAACCTCCTTTATTAACCTATATAGCTATAGGGTAATAAATATAAAAGAATTATGTTCCTATAGGCAGATGAGATATAAAAGAATCATATAGCTATAGGCTAATAAATCTAAAAAAAAAATTATGTTGGTGTAGGCAGAGGAAATATAAAAGTATTATGTAGCTATGAGCTAATAGATATAAAAGAATTATGCTGCCCTATACAGATGAGATATAAAAGTATTATGTAGCCATAAGATAATGAATACAAAAGAATTATGTTGCTATAGGGCCAGGTAGATGAAATATAAAAGGATTATGTAGGTATTGGCTAATAAATATAAAAATTATGTTGCTATAGGCAGAGGAGATATAAAAGAATTATATAGTTATAGGCAGATGAAATATAAACGAAGTTATGTTGTTATAGGCATATGCATTATAAATGAATTATACAGCTAAGTATTAAAATAAATGTAAGTGAAGTTAATAGGCATGTGAATTATTGAGGAGTTATGTTGCTACCAAGCCATTGAAATATAAAGTCTGGTCAATACTGAAATATAACAAGCTAGAGACGATCAAAGCAGTCACATCCGCATATAAATCATACATACATACATATACCAAGGCACTTCCCCCAATTTTGGGGGGTAGCCGACATCAATCAAATGAAACAAAAAAGGGGACCTCTCCTCTCTACGTTCCTCCCAGCCTGACAAGAGACTCAACCGAGTTCGGCTGGTACTGCTAAGGTGCCACAGCCTAACCTCCCCCGTTATCCACCACAGATGAAGCTTCATAACGCTGAATCCCCTACCGCTGCTACCTCCGCGGTCATCCAAGGAACCAGAGGAATCCGCAGGCCCTACCAGAACTGCGTCACAATCGCTCGCCATTCATACCTATTTCTAGCACGCTCTCTTGCCTCTCTCACATCTATCCTCCTATCCCCCTGAGCTTCTTTCATTCCATCCAGCCACCCAAACCTTAGCCTTCCTCTTGTACTTTTCCCATCAACTCTTGCATTCATCACCTTCTTTAGAAGACAGCCATTTTCCATTATCTCAACATGACCAAACCACCTCAACACATTCATATCCACTCTAGCTGCTAACTCATTTCTTACACCCATACTCACCCTCACTACTTCGTTCCTAACCCTATCTACTCGAGATACACCAGCCATACTCCTTAGACATTTCATGTCAAACTCATTCAATTTCTGTCTTTCCGTCACTTTCATTCGCCACAACTCTGATCCATACATCACAATTAGTACAATCACTTTCTCATACAGAACTCTCTTTACATTCATGCCCAATGCTCTATTATTTACCACTCCCTTAACTGCCCCCAACACTTTGCATCCTTAATTCACTCTCTGATGTACATCTGCTTCCACTCCACCATTTGCTGCAACAACCGACCCCAAGTACTTAAACTGATCCACCTCTTCAAGTAACTCTCCATTCAACATGACATTCAACCTCACACCACCTTCCCTTCTCGTACATCTCATAACCTTACTCTTACCCACATTAACTCTTAACTTCCTTCTTTCACACACCCTTCCAAATTCTGTCACTAATTGGCCAAGCTTCTCTTCCGCATCTGCAACCAGTACAGTATCATCCCCAAACAACAACTGATTTACATCCCATTCACGGTCCTTCTCGTCTACCAGTTTCAATCCTCGTCCAAGCACTCAAACATTCACCTCTCTCACCACTCCATCAACATACAAGTTAAACAACCACGCCTCATCACACATCCCTGTCTCAGCCCCATTCTCACCGGAAACCAATCGCTCACTTCATTTCCTATCCTAACGCATATTTTACTACCTTTGTAGAAACTTGTCACTGCTTGCAACAACCCTCCACCAACTCCACATAACCTCATCACATTCCACATTGCTTCCCTATCAACTCTATCACACGCTTTCTCCAGATCCATAAACGCAACATACACCACCTTACCTTTTGCTAAATATTTCTTGCATATCTGCCTAACTGTAAAAATCTGATTCATACAACCCCTACCTCTTCTAAAACCACCCTGTACTTCTAAGATTGCATTCTCTGTTTAATCCTTAATCCTATTAATCAGTACTCTACCATACACTCTTCCAACCACACTCAACAAACTAATACCCCTTGAATTACAATACTCATGCACATCTCCCTTACCTTTATATAGCAGTACAATACACACACAAACCCAATCTACTGGTACCATTGCCAACAAAAAACACATATTAAACAATCTCACCAACCATTCAAGTACAGTCACACTCCCTTCCTTCAACATCTCAGCTCTCACACCATCCATACCAGATGCTTTTCCTACTCTATTTTCATCATATAAATATGAAGTAGAAATGTTAACCAAAAATGAAGTCAAATTTTGTCAGAAAAGACAATTATCAAGTTTAGATGGAAGGAAATGAAATCAAATATCTTAGTTATAGACTACTTCGATGAAATACTTCATCTGAATGTCGGGTAATGAAATTTATATTGTATAGGGATTACATATTAAGTAAACAAAGTATAAGTAAAGGCATAACCTACAATAAGGAGCTTAGATGAATGGATTGGGAAAGAGATAGATAAAACTGATTTTCCAGAATACAGAAAAGATTAATAGGAATGATAAATAAAAAAAGTCAGATACTAGCCAGTTCAAGCGATATGTTTGGTAAAACAGATTTGTAGCAACACTAAATAAGGATGACGGCGCCAACATTTCTATACAACAAATTACAAAACTACCTAGCAGCCAACGTCCCAAAGTAGATAGTGTGAGAGTTGAAATGAATCAGTCTCCTTATAATTCTCCCAAGGTAATATTCTAACTAAAGATGAAAATTATAGACTAGTAGTCTATCATCTTAAGTTGAATTAAAATACAGTTCCTGATAAAATGTCTATCCCGGTAATAAATGATGCTTTGACTCAGTTATTCAGGTGTAGTGATACTTAAAAGTCGTTGTTATTGGCGAGTGCATAGACGGAGAAATAGGTAACGGCTTTTAAGCTTGCCGCACACTGAGCCGGAACGGAACCACCGCCGAAGCCACCGAAGCCTCTGAACAGAACAGAAACGACGCCCAGTGCGCACACTAGGCCAGAAGCCACAGAACGGAACCGACGCAGAATTTTATATAAACGAAGGAAGTTTTCCTTAATCATAACTGAGTTTTTATTTAATTGATGTTACAATGATTAGATAGTCTGTATATCAATCTTTTATCGAATCTGAAAGCCAGATGTTTATGTTTTCAAAAAAAGAAAGAAAAAAAATAATAATAATAATAATTAATAATCACTCCAAAATTCTTTGTATTAAATCATATGTTCACAACATTGTTATTAAAATACATTCGTCAAATTTCTGACATCAGCAAAAAAAAAAAAAAAAAAAAAAAAAATAATAATAATAATAATAATAATAATAATAATAATAATAATAATGATGATGAATAATCACTCCTAAAATCTTTGTATTAAATCACATGTTTACATCTTTGTTATTAAAATACATTCGTCAAATTTTTGAGATCAGAAAAATATTGGTTGCTATCACACTAACCTCCGAATTCCTCAGCACCGCTCTCCAAAACAACCGCTACAGTCGTTCTGCGCATGCGCAGCCTGTCAGACGCCACCGACGCTTCAGAAAAAATATCTTTCAAAGAATACTGCGTCGGTTCCTTTCTGTTCTGGCGCGTCGGTTCCATTCTGTTCTGGCCCAGTGTGCGAAGTCACGTAAAGCTTGCTGCACACTGAGCTGGAACGGAACCGCCGCCGAAACCACCGAAGCCTCAGAACAGAATAGAAACGACGTCCAGCCCGCACACTGAGCCAGAAGCCACAGAACGGAACCGACGCAGAATTTTATATAAACAAAGGAAGTTTTCCTTAATCATTACTGAGTTTTTATTTAATTGATGCTACAATGATTAGATATTCTGTATATCAATCTTTTTTTCGAATCCGTAAGCCAGATGTTTGTGTTAAAAAAAGAAAGAAAAAAAAAAGATAATAATAATAATTAATAATCACTCCAAAATTCTTTGTATTAAATCATATGTTCACATCATTGTTATTAAAGTACATTCGTCAAATTTCTGACATCAGCAAAATAATAATAATAATAATAATAATAATAATAATAATAATAATAATAATAATAATAATAATAATCACTCCTAAAATCTTTGTATTAAATCATATGTTTACATCATTGTTATTAAAATACATTCGTCAAATTTCTGACATCAGAAAAATATTGGTTGCTATCAAACTAACCTCCAAATTCCTCAGCAACCCTCTCTAAAACAACCGCTGCAGTCGTTCTGCGCATGCGCAGCCTGTCAGACGCCACCGACAAAATATCTTTCAAAGAATAGTGTGTCGGTTCCGTTCCTTTCTGGCGCATCAATTCCGTTCTGTTCTGGCCCAGTGTGCGCAGTCAGGTAAGAATGCATGCTTTCCATTTCTATCGGACGTTTCGGTTCTGTTTTGGCGCGTCCGTTCGGGCTCAGTGTGCGGCAAGCTTTAGCATTCTTGAAGAATATTCAGAATTTCGAGTGATGGGCTCACATCAGCTTCTAGATTTTTGACAGATCAATGTTGCAGATTTAGGTGACATAGAGAATGTTAAGTCCATTTAAATGATGTTACTACGCTGTTTAAAAAACCCGTAATTTTAACCGGAAAGTCTAAAAATATACTGTTCTCAGCAAAATACAGGCGACCGTAATTTTACCTTACTTTGTTATCTTTTACAGGTTGGTGATCGTAATATCACCCCTTTACGTCAATATATCAGTTTTGAAAACGGTAGAAACCCTGGAATAAATGTTGCCAGGCATTTGCCGTGTTTCTTAATGCAAATTTTTAACTGTGCATGTTTAGTAAGGATATACAGAGCCATTTCAAAACATTAGAATTAGTCTTAGAGAGAGAGAGAGAGAGAGAGAGAGAGAGAGAGAGAGAGAGAGAGAGAGAGAGAGAGAGAGAGAGAGATTAGATATTAAGATTAAATAGGGACAAATCCCTAGATTTAATAGGGAAAGTAATTAGTGTAGATAGATTACTCATGTAAGAAAGAAAAATGAAGTTTATTGTGGAATATCCTGCTCAAAAAAAAAAAAAAAATGTAAGAAGGTTTTCAAGAATGAAAAGAATCTTACAGACTAATTATTCAGCATTTTGCTACCATACTCAAGCCTCTAACAGAGTTAACCAAGAAAGATGTAGTGTGCGAATAAAAGATACAAGAAAAAGACAAACAATTAAGAGGGAAAAAAATTATTGATCCTCCATTACTTTAACCAGATTTTTACCAAGGAGTTCAATTAGCATGTGATGCCTCAAATACATAAAACAAATGTTTTATTACAGAAAAATAAAACCAGAATGAGGGTAGTCTATTTCAATCGTAGTCTAAAATAACTCAAAAACAACCGAGAAGGACAGTTTAGCCATTTATTTGGGCCTTGAGTAGTTAAGGCATATTAGGGCATAGAGTAAATGTACTTACTGATCATAAACCTATTTTTGTTTCTTAAACGAAGGGCTATTATCAAGAATTCAAAAATTAAATCGTTGGCTCCTTAGTGTACTGGAGTTCATCCAGAAGTTAAATACATTATTGGTAGGTTTAATACTTTAGCAGATGGATTATCTAGAAGACAGGAAAATATTAACCCTAGGATTATCACTACCAATATTTTTGTTTCACTTGTCAGGTAGAGGACTCAGATTTAGAAAGAGTTAACATATAACAAGAGAAACAAGAGGATATTAGAAATGTTACAGGTGATATGCTACCAAATAAAAATTCCAGGTTAGAATTTGATTGATTGATGGACTGATTTAGAATTCTCTAGCATCCTGACGTCGGAGGTCATTGACGCCGGTTAGAATTTGAGATTAATCAAAAGAATACTTATAAAAACTATAGAGAAAATAATTGTTCAAGACTATATATTCCTGACATACTAACCAACGAAGTAATAGCAATAAATCATGCTCACAAATTAACGGGACATCCAGTAATCAAAGACTATGCATGCAATGAATTATGTTTGGCCTAATAAAGACATTAAAAGATTGTGAATGGATACCCCACGTGTAATATGCATAAAGGCCATGTAAAGGTTACAATCCATTTTGAAAGTACAATTGCATTTTAATCCCCTTGAGTTGGTACAAACGGAACACATGAGACTTTGTCCCTAAACTACACAGATGATAAATACATACTGGTCTTCCAAAAATTTTATCTTAATAAAGATACGACTGTTGAGCCAGTATGGAGTAGCAAAAGCCGTTAATGCTAGGATAATCACTAGACATTCGCGTTTCGAGATACTTCTCTCGGACAATGCACCCGGATTTACTAGTGAAATAATAAATAATTGTGCAATATTTTTCTTTAAAGTAAGAAAAGTAAGATAACCCCCTATAATTCAAGTTCAATTAGAACAAAAGAAAGGGCAAATATAAAAAGGGTTGTGGATGTCATGCGAACTACTGTATCATTAGTCCAACCATAGAAGACTGATAATTAGTTTTAGTAGATGACTAATTTACACTGAATAACTCAGTAAATGAAACGTTGGGAGAAGCTACTAAACTCCTTTTTAGATGACATGAAGTCCCCTGGGCAATCACAGGACTATTTAGGGTAACAAGACTGAATATTATGATTGGATAAAGGGTAATGTCCTAGAACTAAATATAGATTTGAAAGTAGGTATTAAAATAAATATAATCCAAGGCCCGAACGGAAAATGTATCTCCAAATGATTAAGGAACCTCAGAGTATTTAAATTTGAAAGAATACGATAAGAGAACAATTGGTAAAATTAGGTGTACTATTGATAAGTGATGTATAGAAGCTCATAGATGATTTAACCTTTACCAGTGTACTGAAATAATTAACATGATTGATAGGATAACGAGGCCAGTTGAGATAAAATAAATTTTTTATTTGCATTCTATATGTAATGCATCGAGTGCTATTTGTTGTAACAAAGGTTGACAATGTTTTAAGTTTAAATGATGGACTGGATAAAATAGTAACGGGGAAAAAGTGAAAAATGTGTACTGTAATAATCAAGTTAACATGACTGTAACTAATAAATATGAAGAAAGGGAGAATATTAAAACCATTTATAATGTAAATGTGAAATAGATAAGTTATTTAAATATAGTTAACATTAATGCATATGAAGAAAGTGGAAATTTTAAAACAATTTAGATGTAAATATGAAATAGATGAATCATCTTATTCAAGTTAACATGAATTAATATGAAGGAAGGAAAAATATTAAAACAGTTTATAATGTATATGTGAAATAGATGAATTATCTTAATCAGATAACACGCATAAATAAGAAGGGAAAATATTAAAACAATTAAAGATGTTAAAAGGTAAAACGAGTGAAGATAGGAAGGTTGTATGTTCAAAAAAGTTCTTTTTACCCCCGTCATGATTACACAGGAAATGGTGAACAGTAGATACAAAGGTTTAAGCTATATCCATTGCACCCTTTCTATTTGAAAATGGAAAATAAATCAGTAAGTGTAAAAATCACACGAAAGTTAATTTTGTCTGTATGTTAAATGATTCTTTTGGAAGAAGATAAATGTAATGTCACATAATTAAATTTGTCTGTCGATGATTTTTCATGTTTATACGGATTGTTATTTAATAACATTGAGATGTTAGATTTTGGTAATTTAAATATTATACTCTGACTTTAAAGGCATTACAATTGAGAGGTAAAATTAAGGTTTCTGTAAATAAAACACAAACCGTCAAGGTATCAAAAACATAATTTTACTATATAACGGAGATTTAGTTATTCATAAAATGTCTCAACTATGTTTCAAGTGTGTTTCCTTATTGTGTGATCATTAATATATTGAATATAAAGATTTATGGAACCGATATAAAATGAAATAGGGACATTTAAAGGTAAAGGAAATTAATTGCTTTCTATTCATTATCTTATGTCTTATTAACAAGAATTTGAATAATTTTCAAAAATGTTTGATGTGTTTCTGGTAATGTTTATTATGGTGATGATTTGCAATGAGGCGAAATATTTGCTTGGGAAAATTGAATATGAGTGATTTGTTATTGATCATTACCGATAACCACGTAAACTAAGTTTCTTGGATTTTGTTTGTTGTATGGTAATGTAAATGAGTATGGCTTCTACAGGCTCCCAAGGGTATAGGCGGAGTGGTGTCATAAATAGGTTTGTTTCATTAATTAATTAGAGAGAGAGAGAGAGAGAGAGAGAGAGAGAGAGAGAGAGAGAGAGAGAGAGAGAGAGAGAGAAACGAATTATATTGATTTCATGAACAAGTACAATACGACAGAGAAACACGCGTTAATAGAGAGTCAAACCGAGTGCATAATATAGAATGTTGCTATTGCGTGTTTTGTAAACCAAGCAGTTTTGGCAGAGAAACAGGAAGTTGTTAAAACAATAACGTGACACAGGTCTAATAAACATCAAATTCCTTTTAAATGAAGGTTGCACCGGAAGTCTACACGTCACCGCAGCCATCTTTGGTAACACCTTACAACAGTGACCCCGACTCTGAAATTGACGCCATCCAGCCATAGTGTAGAAGAAACCTTCGAGGAATGCACGAGATTGTCCGACTCCTGCTATACTGTTATAAGCTCCAAAACCGAATATAGAGACCAGGGACCAAGGGACAAGCCCACAGCCAAAGAAGATAGGAGGCAGCAAGGTGCCCCCTAGACGAGAAGAAAGTGTACAGGATTCTCATTCCAGAATCAAGATTCTACAAATTGTGTATTTCTGGTCTACGGCCTAATGAACGTATATTAATATACTTTTATGCATAGCTTTCCTCAAGCAAATGATAAAAATACACGGTACTATCCAGTCCCCCACATACTGAGAAATAGCATTAAGAATTAACTACCGGTGCCGTATGTTACTGTGATATTAAAGAGCATTCTAATTCATGATTACCTAAGAAGCCCCGCAATTATTCAGTATGTCAAGCTTCGTATGATTAAAATACGAAGCTTGACATACACACACGCAAGAAAATGTTACTCTATGAAAATTATACAATCACTTGTTTCACTGGAATCAATTTATAAAAATATTTAATTTTGATAATTAATGAAAAGAGTCAACAC
>NC_090725.1:122895145-122897645 GCF_036898095.1 Palaemon carinicauda | reverse complement strand
CGGCCTTCAGGGTTGCTTTAAACCCTTTATCCATAAAGGGAAAAGCACATTGAGGGTCAGCAATAAACGATGGATGTTTCTTGCTTAAGGCCGGCACCTTTGAGCTAGTGAATGCCCTCTCTTTTAATTTAGATGTAAGCATCGCTTGTGCCTTAGCGAGCTCAAGGACAATTACTTCCTTGGGCTCCGTCTCTTCTTTCGATGCCGGTTCAGTTCTGAGCCGGACATAACAATCCGGGTAGGACGCTCTGCTGGGCCAGAACTCAATTTCCTCTACAGGTACGGTACCCAGTTTCTCCGAGAGGAAAATCTTGCCTGCTGACATAGGCATGTGCTCCGCATACCTCCACGGGTTAACGTCAGAGAACACAGGAAGGTCCTTAACATTTAGCTTCTTCGGGGTTAAACGCGAAGGAACTAACTGCTCGATCTCCGACCGGAAAGTAGTTTCTTTCTCGGTAGACTTCTTCTGTAAGTCGTGTACCATGGAAATCAGGGATTGAAGAGTGTTCGTAATTGCCTCCAATTGAGGCGGTTGCGAAGAGGTTGAGGGTGCTGGTTCAGCCACAGCCGCTGAAGAAACCGAAACCGCTTCAACGTTCTCCACATCGCTAGTAGGAGGAACAACTGCCTCCTGTTCCAACTCTTCCACGAGGAGATTCTTCTCGGTCTCCTCGGAAACGACAGACATATTGTCGTCCAGGTGGATACTCTCCAAAGCATCCGCAACGTCAGGTTCTCTAGGCTTCTGAACCTGAATCTGCACTTAGGGGATTGGAGGTTTCGTCTGGGGGATGATGGAATCATCACGAGCTCCGGGGAAGAGACAGTCCCTCATCCTAACATTAGGAAGGTATGGGCCCGAGGTGTTCTTCTGAAAACCTCTTACCAATTTACGCAGCGTAGCCCTAGCTGCATCCCTAGACTCCGTAGACTTTGGTTCATCAAAAGCCTCCTTTACCAATTTCTCACACAGGGTACATACCTCTAGGTCCCAGTACTTGAGAGCCCCTTTGGTGATAGAACAGCGGGCGTGAGACCTACACACGCCATGTCCGTAGAAGTCCTTGCTTCGGATCCTACAAAAGTTGTTCCCGCATTCGGGATGCTTCTCCTGTAAAGAAAAGAAAAGCAAATGAGTTTTCTGTGAAATCTTCAGATTTCAACATAATTTATTATATTTAGCTTGGATAGGGTAAGCTATAATGTAGTTAAGACACCTACATGTGTTTCCCTTTCAGCCATTTGCTATGACCTCCTCCCATATTGAACTAGGAAATTCATAAAGAATTAAATAACAGAGGAAATATCCAAGATATACAGTGTCTTCTTGACACATCCTCTTATAATGTTCAATATAGTGGATAATTTTAAGGAACATAACCATTAATATAGAAGAGAATCATCTCTCTATGTGATGGTCTCACAAATGGCTGCTCAAGAACCACTTGCATGTTGGAAAAATACTATATTTTTCTGGGTACAGCAGTTGCAGGCGGCAGTATGCCGCCGACACTGCCCCGCCGACACTGTCAGCATGTTGGGCTAGCCGGCATATGCCAGCAGGCCGGCGTCTGCCGGGCCTTCCGGCACATGCCAGCAGGCCGGCGTCTGCCGGGCCTGCCAGCAACTGCCGGCTATTACAATTAAAAATATGGATGGAAGGCATAGGCCCGCTGCCGACAAGCTACTCAGTTGCCGGTAGACGGGCTTAGAAAAACCTTACCAATGGCCATCGATCAACGATGTCCAAGGTAAGGGATAACAGCGAACTGTTAGCCTAACCATCCAGAATTGCCGGCAGAATTAACTGCCGGCGGAAGCCCATGATTGACAGTAAAAGAGAAAGATAAGGATAGAAGACGACAAAGGGTCAGCTATGTCGTCTACCTCCTGAAAGAGTGTGCCAGTGGAAGAGGGAAATAAATTCGGGCTTCCACTCAACCATATCCCATCTTAAGGCATATGGAAGGCAGTCCAAGGGAGGACTCTAAGGCACACTCAAAGATATGAGGTTATCTGTCAGCAGCCTGACTAGCCGCAGACAGAAAAACTCATGCCAGGTCTACAGACGTTCATAGGAGCCTATGTAGAACCACGGCCATAAGGGTGTTGGTTCATTCAACACGAAAGAGATAGCGGGGAAGGGGTGAATAGTCTGTAAGTAAAGTAATACCCTAGGGCATTACATAACCTGAAGGATTCTGTCCTCATATTAACCTCCAATGGGGGAAGTCATTTCCCCAGATTGGGTTAGGCAATGAAAGAACGTCCAAAAACGAACTCAAAGAGAACAGAATCTCGTACCAGGGATCAAAACAGGGAAGAATCCTATCTTCCAGTTAAGAACCCCTAATACAGGACTGTCTGCTAGACCCATAAAGAGGAAATTGTAAAACAATAACCTTTACAAGATCTAGGGAGGCTAGCCTCCTGAATAGCAACTAGCCCTACTGGAATACCGACAAGCTAACTTAGTTGCAGGTATAAATCCAGGTAG
>NC_090725.1:122885145-122887645 GCF_036898095.1 Palaemon carinicauda | reverse complement strand
TATGTGTATAAACAGGCAAAAAAGTACTACCAGTAGTAGAGATAATGCGAGAGAGAATTCACTTGATTTTATTTATATATTTTGGTCATACACACCATTCACAGCAGAGATGAAACTGGACAAAATTCAGACAGCAAAATGGAAGGAAGGAAGGAAGGAAGCGGGAACAGATGCTGAAAAAGCAAGTACAGATTTTGATCGAAGGTGAGCTGCAAGGATAGTTCAGTAATACAGAGAGAGAGAGAGAGAGAGAGAGAGAGAGAGAGAGAGAGAGAGAGAGAGAGAGAGAGAGAGAGACTTCATTATGAAAACGTGGTACACTGATAAATACCAAGTTTCCATCTCATAATCGTTCTTATAGACATAACCTAAAATGGAACCAAAATTTATACGGACATTTTGTGATATTCGGTGAACTTTCCCCCTTGATGGTCCATCGTTTGCGAGATATTGAAGGAGGAAGTGCATCGTTAAGAAATTGAGTGTGCATTGAACACTGCCATGTGTTACTATTGACAGAGAGAGAGAGAGAGAGAGAGAGAGAGAGAGAGAGAGAGAGAGAGAGAGAGAGAGAGAGAGAGAGAGAGAGAATTTCATAACTTAATATCTCCAAATCTTGGAATGTATTGAGAATGAGACATATATACATGAATCTACAGAAGATTAAATTGATGTATATATACAGCATAAATAGATACAGTAACGGATAGATTTATAAATAAATAGATAGCTAAATGGATAGATGTATAGTGTATAATAATTGAGCATGATGTGGCTATGAGGTAATCCCACGAGGAAATCAGAAAATAGTACAATTATTATAAATTCTATGAAATATTATCCATAAGTAGGTAAGCAACGCATGTTGGAAATGAGGAATAACCCGAAAAAAAGGGTAAGTCTTTGCATTCATCTTGTATAAAGGCCGGAAACCAGGTATTGAAGTTATCCTTACACGAACACAGGCCTAAGGAAAAACGAAGATAAAAATATGTTAAGGCATGAAAATTGTCGTGCATCTCAAAGAATGATGCATATCCAAAACATGGAGAGATATAAAGCTTGCTGATATTTATCAAACTAAAGTTAAACTATCCTGCAATTGCGGATCTACGATGAGGGTACCTGGTTGGTGTTGAAAGTTAAAATTTGTTCTCGTACTAAGATGAAAATTAGTACCCTTGTCATGTATTGAAAATTATTACTCTCTCTCAGTAACCGATGGGAAGTGCTCACTCCACTCCACTTCTTAATGCCAGCTCTCATTAAAGATTTCCGAAATGGCAGACTATCACAAAGGGATAGGTGGCGTTTTTTTATTAACATCTTAATAATTTCCCGTCCTCAAACTATGGGAGATTTTTCCGCTTGAAGAATATTGTAATGAAGAATGATGCTAATACTCTTATTTCAATGTTCCACTAGATTTTTCGATATTCTACAACAGGTCAAACTCGTATATAATGATATTCTCGAGTAGTTCGTATGGCCTGTGGGATATCTACGAGTATGTTCACCAGATCTAAACTACGGTAACCGTAGTTTAGATCTTGGGTCACATGGTCTGGAACTTGGTCTAGGGTCCCAAGTAAAAAAAAAGAAAAAAAAATCTTCCTTCATATACATACAATATAAATATTCACACATATTCGTACAGTTGAAAATATGATTAAAGATAAGGAAATTTCGCGACTAATGAAAATTTCTTACAAAGCCGTAAATTTATCATCACCATCATCATATTATTATTATTATCATTATCATCATCATCATTAAATTATTATTATTATTATTATTATTATTATTATTATTATTATTATTATTATTATTATTATTAGCTTAGCTAAGTGTTGGAAAAGCTAGATGCCACAAACAAATGGCTCCAACAGGAAAAACCCAGTGAGGATAGAAAATAAGGAAAACAATAGTATCGTGTGCCTGAGTGTACCGTCAAACAAGAAAACACTTCACCCAAGACAATGCAAGACCATGACACTCAGGCTATGGCACTACCCAAGACCAGAGAACAATAGTTTGACTTGGGAAGATCCTTCTCCTAGAAGATTTGCTTACCGTAGCTAAAGTCTCTTTTACGCCTATCAAGTGGAATGCAGCCACTGAACAATTACAGTGTAGTAGTTAACCGCTGAGTGAAGAAGAATTTTTCGGTTATCTTGGTGTGTCAGGTGTAAAAGGAAAGAGGAAATGTAAAAAAAGAAAAGAAAAAAATAGGCCACACTATTTGGTATAGGTGTAGGCAATGGAAAGATGACCTGCAATCACATACTATCTGGCAACTCAAAGGACCAAAGAACTCTCTAGCGGGAGGACCTCAAATATCTGAAGTAGTTCCTTCAGCTGCTCATTAATAACGAGCAGTGTACAAAATTTCTCATTTTACAATTACTGGCTCTTTCTAAAATACACTTAATCTAATTAAAATAATGCAACCAAAGTAGATAAAATAAGGTAATAAATCTAGTTAAAATAACGTAGTCCT
>NC_090725.1:122877645-122880145 GCF_036898095.1 Palaemon carinicauda | reverse complement strand
CTGACATCGCCTAGACCCCGGTAGCGTATGTTTGTATGTTGTACCAGCCACCATCGCCTTTCCTCCCAGCAGCGAGGAGTCATGGCGTAGTTATGTCGACAGTTCGAGACGTGTGAAGTGTCAGCTATGTTTTAAGAAGGTGTTGGAATAGCTGTTTCGGTGTGTGTATTAGTCTGTAACACCCATTTGCTTTACGCAAATCTATCCGTCGATTACATATATAATCCTCAGGTGTCTCCATGTATGTATAGCAAAGAGACCAAATATCCTAATCAAATAGTTGAACCGATGAAACTTCAGAATTTCACTAATGGGGGATACTAGTTTCATTAATTATTTGTAACATATTGTTATTTCTCTTAATATTTCCCATTTATTGTATTTCCTCACATAGTAAATGCTTTAATCATATAGACTGCTTTCCCGTTGGGGTGTAGTATTCTGCGTGTCCAGCTTGGATTAATGTGTTGCTGATAATACTAATGCTAAGGACCTAATTGAAGCAATGTATGTATGCATATATATATATATATATATATATATATATATATATATATATATATATATATATATATATATAATATATATATATATATATACAGTATATGTATACATTTATATATATATATATATATATATATATATATATATGTGTGTGTGTGTGTGTGTGTAATGTGTGTGTGTGTGTGTATTAGAAAATAGAACATGATGCAAAACCTAGAAATACTACAAGGAAAAACATAATTAACTAAAACTATACTTCAGGAGTGTACAAGTTTTTCTGAACAAAACATTACAAATATTAACCCAAAGATGTTTAGGAAAGGAAGAGAATAAAATATTAACAATCCTTACTTCATTTAACACTTAGTTTTCTTGTATATAGACAGGACTCGGTAAAATAAAATAAGGGTGTCCCATTTGTACAACAAATTTTACTAAAGGTGGGTCTCATGACTAGAAACCGTTTAAGGTTAGCGGTCTCAAAGTGTTTTGTTTCTTTCGTGAGCATGTGAATATTTACAAAATTCAGAGTAATTAAAATTTACAATGATATAAATATCTTCTGGTGTTAAACTTTGAGAAACCCCAATAAATAAGAGAGAGAAATTAGAGGGTTATTCTCGCCCCCCCCCCCAAAAAAAAAGAGAGAAATAAGAAGTAACAATATTGGTCCCCGCAACTGGCCATTCAACAGTCCCATATTAACGAATTTTGTATAGATGTTTACCTGTGACCAACTAAAGATGCCCAAAACTGATAATTCCCAGCTCAACTTATATATCTAATCATGTCTTGCCACTCACAGAGCGCTGCCACTTTCAATCATCACGTCAAAAACCAAGTCTCTCCTAGCATGATTAAAATCTTGCTCTCTGCCTTGATAAAAGAAGACTGACTCCCTGAAAAATTACCAGTTCAAAAATTCAAATTTACAATAAACATCATCAAAAGAAACTCTGATAACCACACGAAACCAATTTTTACCTCAGAAAGTGGACCACTGGCATAAAACGTTCCACCAAAGTTGTCATCCTACCATCCAGCACAAACACCAAAGCCTACGAAATTGAAACTAGGGGTTGCTGTTCAAGACCTCTACCCGCTTAATCCGACCATGTAAGGAATACATGAAACCACCACTACCAAGATTTATAGGTCCAAAACCATTTATATCATTGCCAGTATTTAGATATCCTAAAATTTCCACTTTCATTCAACACTTATCTACGATATCTTTTTTTCAACCACCCATCCCTTATAGTACCAATCATCATAGATCATGGTAAAATCCAATTGCCCGTAATTTAAAATAGATAAAAAAAAAAGAAGTAAAACTGTCCCCGTGAATTATGATAAAAATATTTAGAGTGAATATTTAGAGAAAAAAAGTTATTTTTACCTGTTGATCGATTCCATCTCCACAACAAGAAAAGAGAGAGATGCAATTATTTCTTCTTGTGATTAGCTAACATATTGGCGATGAGGAAAAGAAACGAGGTAGCGATTGAACACAAATTACTCTGAAGGCTGGATTGAAACAAGAAACACATTAGATGAAATATAACAAATCTATCGACAAGGGAATGTCAATAAAATCATAAAAAGGTATCAAGTATACACCTCGGGTATGGCTATCATGACTACAAATAACCGCTGACATTTACTGAACTCTGAAGGTTTCCGTGTACACCAAAGACAAAAGCAGAGAAGGTTACATATAACTAACTGGATTCTCTCTCTACCATTTTTTGTCAATAATAATATTCTTTTCCTTACACGATGATCAGTTCTCTTCGAATTAACAAATTTTTGCTAATTTGCTTTCTTGAAATTCAATTTTTTATCATTCTAATGCAAATAAAACATTAACTATAGTCATGACATCCTGGTTCCATTTCTACAATCAGTTTTATTATAAAGTGATTGAATACATCAATATTTTTTTTTCAATATACGTTGCAAACTACTTGTACGGGGTTGCATTCAGGGAGCAACT
>NC_090725.1:122855145-122867645 GCF_036898095.1 Palaemon carinicauda | reverse complement strand
CTGCATGCTTGGTACTCTGGATCTTTTTGCTGGGCTTTTCCTAAGGCGTTGTAATGGAATTCAAGATGAATGGCAGCCAATATGTATCTTGACATGGCATCGACAAAGGAATGCATTTTCCCAGGGACGTGTTCAAGGGTGCAATTGTATTCAGCCACAGCGGACAGGTGTCGGCATTGATGGGGGGACCAGGCATCAGACTCATGCGAAAGTGTGCACCAGGCGCATGTGCTCTATTCGAATGACAAAAGACGTGCCCTTTAAGAAGTAGCAAAAGTGACGAACCGATAAAAGCACCGCCAGCAATTCACAGTCAAAGGTAGAGTAGCCATATTCTGCCTTGGACAGTTTACTGCTGAAGAAGGCAAATGAGTGGGGCGAGCAGAGGACCACCCGCTCGAGGACTACACCAATAGCGACATCGCTGGTATTAGTAGGGTGAAAGACAGTTGATAGGGCATTCTTTACAATGCAGGAGACCACTTCCTAATGGGGATCACACTTCACATCTTTTGGCTTTCCCTTGAGGAAGGCGTAGAGGAGAGCATGAAGTAGCGGTGAAGGCTGGCAAGAACTGGTGATAATAGTTTATCATGTACAAGAATTCTTGTAGTGCTTTAACAGTCGAGGGCAATGGAAACTTCTGGACAGCTGATACCTTCTCAGGGAGGAGCTGGATGACTTCTGGAGTGATGCGTTGCCCTAAGAATAATACTTTGGTGGCACTAATGGTATACTTGTCATACTGTACTACAAAGCCGTTCTGTTGCAGGTGGAAAAGAAAGATGCGTAAGTGACTGAAGTGTTCCTCTTTGGAGATAGAGAACACAAGTATGTTATCCATATATACACTGAAGATGTCATCCATGAGGCGATGAAAAGTAGCCCCAGCATTACGAAGGGGTTGTTGATGGTGTTTGAGGATGATTTCTGGGTTCATGAGCACCTCGTAATACCCCTTCGAAAAGGTCGAGACTGCAGAACACCTTCGCATTGTGCAAGTAGGAGATAACTTTGCTGATGTTGGGGAAGGGATAGTGATCCAGTTCCGTCTGCATGTTTAGATGCCTGTAATCTCCACAAGGTAAGGGTGCAGAGGGCCATCTTTCTTCAGGACAATGTTTAGGGGTGACGACCATGGGCTTGATGCCTTTTGGCAAATGCCAATTTCTTCCATTTTGGCGAAGTCGCCAAATGTTCTGTGGCCAGACTCAGAATCTGGCAAACACAGGGGGACCCGACTTCTTGATATGATGTTAAATACCGTGCTTGGCGGGAACTGTGGGCATTCAGCTAAGTTCTGTATGGAAGACTTCCAGGTACAATGTGAGGAGGTGGTTATAGGCATCCATGGCTGCGCCGATGTGGAGAGTGAGATTAAAGGGGTCGAGTTAAAGAGGTGCTGACGAGTACAAGTCTGCAATGCCTAACTGGCGATGAGCAACATCAACCAGGAGGTGGAAATGGGAGAAGAAATCAGCATTAAGGTTTGTCGATATTACATCAACAACATGAAACTCCCAATGATATTTGGCACTCCAAAACAATAGTGCGAGGGTCTCATACCATAGGGTAGGGATTACAGATCCATTGACAGCTACCAGGTGGAAATTAGCAGGCTTAGAATGACTACAATGTGTCCTGGAGAGTTGCCTTGCTAGAAAATAACACAAATCCCCAGTGTCTACCAAAAACCACACGCCCAAACCTACATGATGTAAAAAGAAAAGATTAGTGATAGGGGAGGCCACCGACATATGTAATTGCCTACTTACAAGTTTTTTACCCAGTGAAAACTGTTCGCACATTTCTTTGCAGCAACCACGAATCTGATATGGTAGTAGCATGATTACAGCTGATGGGCATCAGTGAGGGGCTGTAGAGGTTGGTTGGGGCATAAGCAAGGGCCGTTATGGGATGGGCATCTGTCTTACCTCATTCACATCATCTTCGGTCGATGTCGAATAGTTGTCTTCTTCGTCAGTAATGGAGGCACTAATAGAGATATTGAAGGTGGTGAAGCAACTCTCCATTGTTGCATCGACTTTGGTCATCAGGTCCATCATGGGCAAAGTATCGACATTGGGGATGGCGGCGAGTACATGTTTTGGTAAGCGCTGTACCCTAAGGGCATGAATTAAGTTCACCTCCCAAGGAGAGCCATTTGAGGCAGATTGCAGGCGAGTGAGACTAGTCATTCTCTGAAGGAGAGCGAACCCTTTTGGTCCAACAATGGTCGTTGAAAGAGCTGAAAAATCTTGGCTATACGGGCTGCTGGCGGTGACGAGTACTGCTCCAGGAGTTATGCTGTGAGGGTGTATGCCATAAGGATGTCCACTTGATTGCAAAGCCAATTGTAGAGTTTTGGGAAACTGACCACGGGGATCGCTGTGAAGACATAGTCTGCTTTGGTGCTTGAGCGAGTCACGCCATTGATGCTAAACTGAACCTCACTGCGGTGAAACCAGGTGAATTTCTCAATACTGGCGAACTGTGGTAAATTCATGATGTTGCGTGGATAGAAGAGTCAGGGTCAGCAGGCGGCATCGTCATGCAATAGGGCACAGCAGTGAGGGGGAAGGCGGGAGGGAGCTGATCCTCTGGCAGTCACCAATTGTGCGAGGTGGCTGTTGGGTACTAACAGAGGCAAGATGAATGCAAGTGAGGTTTATTCAACAAGACAATGGGCTTATATACAGATAGTCGAGAGAAAAAAATGACAAAATTCAAACAATACAAAACATGCGATAACAAGCTTAAACAGGTTTCTATTATCAGAGCGGGGAGTGCGTGAGATACAAAAAGCAATAATGTTAGAGGGTATGAGTGTGTATGGAACGCGCGGTACAACAGAAATCCCTCAGTTGTGGTCAGGAAGTTTGTATGATTTGGCTTGATTTTTCAGTAATATATTGTAAAGAGTTGTTGTTGATAGGCACCATAGCGAGTAAAGGGATGCGATATCTAGTGTTCCTGACGGTAGTGTTCTTGGCCCATTACTTTCCATACTATATACACGAGATAGGGTTTGGCCTACAAAATAGTCACATTCCATATGCAGATGATGCTACTCTTTTTGCCTCAATTTCATTTCCTGAGTGTAGATCTGGGTTTGCCGAATCCCTTAACAGAGATCCAGCTAAAATTAGTGCATGAAGCAAATTATAGGGCATGAAGGTGAAATCAAACAAAACTCAAAGTATGATTATGAAGTAGGTGGAGGACAGTGGCTCATCAACACCCAGATCTCTGCAGTTATGATTCTTTTTTAAATATATACATCACCTTTAAAATTTCAGTTGTGATTCTTCAATTGCACATTTTTTTTTCTAATTCTTTCATTCAACCATGTTTCGAGTATTATTCCCCTATCTGGTCTTCAGTTTCTGTCTCATAATTTATTGAACAAAAACTTACATTAAACTAAATTTATTATTCCTGATCAGTTAATTCTTTATGCATGCTGCATAAGATATTTTATAATTCTTACCCACCTATGCATTCAGATCTTCCCAGACAGTAGCCTACCATCCTAGGTATGCAGTTAACCCTAATAATCTAGTAGCCTTTTCTATCATAAGACATACCACTACACAGTAATCTAGAAATTTTATTCTACCTTTGACCATATTATGGAATGATCGTCCTAATCACGAACTTGAATCGGTGGAACTTCTTAAGTTCACTCTCGCTTTGATTGTTTTTATATAAAAAAGGCAGACATAAGTCTCTCTTCATAGTATATGAGATAGATTTATTTTAACATTGTTACTAATCTTATGATATTTTACATTTACTAGTCATTACTTCTGATATAGTTTATTCAATTCCTAACAGGGTTCGTTTTCCTCGTTGGAGCCCTTGCGATTGTGGAATCCTGCTTTTACGACTAGGGTTGTGGCTTAGCTAATAATAATAATAATAATAATAATAATAATAATAATAATAATAATAATAATAATAATAATAATAATAATAAGAATAACAATAATAATAACAATAACAATAACAATAATAATAATAATAATAATAATAATAATAATAATAATAATAAGTACGCATATGTATGCATACATACATATGTATGTATATATATATATATATATATATATATATATATATATATATATATATATATATATATATATATATATATATATATATATATATATGTGTGTGTGTGTGTGTGTGTGTGTGTGTGTAGTTACATATGTGTGTGTGATTGTTTGTACAACTATATATAGTGTGTGACTTTTATTTTAAAGCACTGATCGGATATTCAAATGCCCAAGTTTAGACTCTATACGAAAACAAAATTTCAAATGTGTAATTGGCAGGATCAAATTAGAGCCACGCTAAAAAATATATTCTTGCATTTTTGGTGTTTTCTTGGAATTCTATTCGTATTTGCTGGATGACCAATCTTTATTCACGCGTAAAGACTATGCCCTGCCACAGAAAATATATTTTACATAATCATCTCAAGAACTTTGCCCACAATATATTTTCCCTCGTAAGTAAAATGTAAAGAAAACATTCTACCACAATCAAAGAAACTGACATTTAATGACAGAGTATTAATGTTATTCATATAAAACTCAAGAGGGAGAAAAAAATAATCTTTTATTTACCTATACACGCCTTGATGTGAAAGGATCTCTTATGTTGTTACATTTAAGGAAATGTTTGTATTTCGACATCTTTGTTAGTTAGAACATAGTATATTACAGATGAATTTTCTTAAAAATTTACCATGAATCTTCTTGGACTTCATAGAACTGGGAGAAAGTGTAAAATCTCAACGTCTCCACCTGAGATCATCTCAAATCTTTTATTCATGCCCCTTCCTCTATCTCTCTCTTTAAAGATGATGCCTCAAAAGGCTTTTACGTATGAATGTATATAAGACGACTGATAATTCAAATGCTCTTGATTTTACAACAAAAACAACAACAACAACAGCAACAACAACAATAATAATAAGAGTAATAATAATAAAACAATAATAATAGCTATAATAACAATAATAATAATATTAATAATAATAATGATAATATTATCAATAATATTAATAAAAATATAAATAATAATAATAATAATAATATTAATAATATTAATAATAATAATAATAATATCTAGCGGATCCCGTGTAAATTACACGAAATGACATTTTCAATACTAATTATCTTGTTCCTAACCTATACATGTTTGAATAAAATGTGATAAAATTTGACTTGCATATTTATTTTAAAAAATGAGCAATGCATGAAACATTAACAAAACATCTTTATATACAATATTTCTAGTGAAGGTAGATTCTCTTCTTTGGCCATGAAGAGAATTATTCTGAGGACAAATTTTTACTTTTACACTGTTCATAGACCTTGGTCTTCAGAAGGCTACAAAGTTGTCCATGAGTAAAGCTAGGGTGATCAGAATTATGAGAAATCTTTTACAATAAGAACAGATTAGTCGTTAAACGAAAAGGCCAAGATTAATTTTATAATCTAGGTTATGGAAATTGATAGAACTCAATTTTTTTTTGTCTAATACTTAAAAAAAGTGTCAGGTGCTAAAGACAAAATTGGGAAAACTATATAAGATGTGCTTTGGTTAGGTAATCAATGTCTAATGTAAATTTGTAAGAGTATAACATGAAATTATTTCTGTTTTCTTTAAAGCATGACACACGAGTATACCATGAAATTATTTCCGTTTTCTTCAAAGCGTGACACAAAATAAATCACACACGCTATCGTATTAATATGTAGATAAAATTTTTAACTTGATAATATCAATACTAATACTAATATTATTAAGAATAATAATAATAATAATAATAATAATAATAATAATGATAATGGTAGAAATATCAATATCAATAGTATTAATAATAACAATAATAATATTAATATCAACAACAACAACAACAACAATAATAATAATAATAATAATAATAATAATAATAATAATAATAATAATAAAATTAATAATAATAATTTTGATAATAATAATAATAATAATAAATAATGATAATAATATCAATAATAAATATATTATATTATTATTAATAATATGAATATTAATGATAATAATAATACTAATAATATAACATTAATAATAATAATAATAATAATAATAATAATAATAATAATAATAATAATAATAATATTATTATTAATAATATTAATACTAATAATAACAATAATATTATTAGTGATAATGGTAATAATAATAATAATAATAATAATAATAATAATAATAATGAATAAAATTAACAGTAATATCAATAAAACTAATAATAACAATAATAATAATAAATCAAGAATATTATCAATAATAATAATACTACTATTAATAATAATAATAATAATAATAATAATAATAATAATTATTATTATAATAATAAAAAATAACAATAACAATAATAATAATAATAATAATAATAATAATAATAATAATAATAAAATAATAGTATCAATAATAATAATAATAATAATAACAATGATAATGATAATAACAATAATAATAATAACAATAATAATAATAACAACAATAATAATACTAGTATTCATAATATTTACGCTATTAATAATAATAAGAATAATAATAATATTAATATTACTATTAATAATAATAATAATAATAATAATAATAATAACAATAATAATAACAATAATAACAATAATAATGATAATATTTATATCAATAATATTAATGATAATATTTATATTAATGTTCATGGTATTGTTATTGTTATTATTGTTATTGTTGTTATTGATATTACTGTTGTTATTGATATTACTGTTGTTATTGTTAATAGTGTTATTATTGTTTTTGTTATTGTTTTTATGGGGTCCTTTGACTGGCCAGATAGTACTACATGAGATCTTTCTCTCTGGTTACGGTTCTTTCCCTGTGCCTACACAGACACCGAATAGTCTGGCACTATTCTTTAGAGATTCTCCTCGTCCTCATACACCTGACAATACTGATATTACCAAACAATTCTTCTTCACCCAAGGGGTTAACTACTGCACTGTAATTGTTCTGTGGCTACTTTCCTCTTGGTAAGGGTAGAAGAGGCTCTTTAGCTATGGAAAGCAGATTTTATAGGAGAAGGACACTCGAAAATCAAACCATTGTTCTCTAGTCTTGGGCAGTGCCATAGCCTCTGTACCATGGTCTTCCACTCTCTTGGGTTAGAGTTCTCTAGCTTGAGGTACACTCAGTCACTCTGTTCCATCTAGTTTCATTACCTATTGATTTGTTAAAGTTTTTATAGTTTATATAAGAAATATTTATTTCAATGTTTTTACTGTTCTTAAAATATTTAATTTTTCCTTGTTTCCTTTCCTCGTTGGGCTATTTTCCCTGTTGGGGCCCATGGGCTTATAGCATCCTGCTTTTCCAACTAGGGTTGTAGCATAGTATTTAATAATAATAATAATAATAATAATAATAATAATAATAATAATAATAATAATAATAACAATGATAGTGTTAATGTTATTGTTTTTATTGTTATTATTGTTGTTGTTGTTGTTATTGTTTTTGTTGTTGTTGTTATTAATATCAATATTGTTAATGTTAATATTATTAATATTACCACTAATATCGATACTATTAATATTATTAATATTTTTAATAATAATAAAATAATAATAATAATAATAATAATAATAATAATAATAATAATAATAACAACAACTAAGAGAAGGCATACCTCCACTAACGTGGAATTAGAATTTGTAATTGTTTATCCACAAGGAACTGTTGATAGTCGGGTCCCAATAAAATCTTAAAACATATGATATAACTGAACCCTAAAAATTATACTTTCCAGTCTCTCACAAAGAAAACAATCACTAGTTCTTGGGGTACTTCTTTTGGCAAGGTATGCATATGAATCCATAAAAACTCACGTAATCCTGCAAAGACACAAATAAAAAAATAAAAAAAAAACGAGCAAAAATATAACTCTCTTTGGTGGAGAAAATACAGTAGATATATTTCTAACATTCATCATCATCATTATCATTATCATCTCCCCCTATGCCTATTGATGCAAAGGTCCTCGGTTACATTTTGATATTGCCATAAAGCAATAAATAGTAATAGTTCCGGTATGCTATTAAAAAAAAAATTCTCAATGCTTATATCATAAATAGAAAAAAATTACACTTATCAGCGTTCCTGTTAACACACACACACACACACACACACACACACACACACACACACACACACACACACACTTCTATCATAAAGATAAAAAAAAACTTATCAGTGTGTCTGTCTATACACACACAATATATATACATATATATATATATATATATATATATATATATATATATATATATATATATATATATATATATATTTATACATATAATAAATATATATATATATATATATATATATATATATATATATATATATATATATATATATATATATTTATACATATAATAAATATATATATATATATATATATATATATATATATATATATATATATTTATACATATAATAAATATATATATATATATATATATATATATATATATATATATTTATACATATAATAAATATATATATATATATATATATATATATATATATATATATATATATTTATACATATAATAAATATATATATATATATATATATATATATATATATATATATATATATATATATATTTATACATATAATAGATATATATATATATATATATATATATATATATATACATATACATATAGACACTTACATATATGCATATACAAACATATACATTATATATATATATATATATATATATATATATATATATATATATATATATATATATATATACACATACACTTTTATAAAGTTATACTGACTACCCTTAAAAGATAAAAGTTGAGGATGTTCTAAGTATCAAAGGCTAATGAGAGGAACCATATATATCACAATATCAAATTCAAAGCGCAAGACAAAATGGGTACCCCCAGCTATATGATGAAATGGAAGCAAAAAGAAATGAATAGTAAATAAATAAAATTTGCATTAAAATCAACACACAAGAGATAGGTTGAACAGTTTCAAAATAAGATTTGGGAACAATTAGAAAACACACAAAAAAAACTTGCTAAAGAAAAGATTGGACATGATTGTAAATTTCAAGAGAGGTGAAATAGAATTAGCAGAACTATCCAATGCAATAAACAAACCTAAGGCATTTGTATCCCTAATCAGACCAAAATTGAGGAAACAATAAAGAAAGGAGAAAGCATCAAAGGATGAAAATGGAAATATTGTCATCAAATGGAGTGATAAATATTGCATATGAATCCTATATAATTCTATACTATACGGATATAAGAAATAACTTTAGCTGGTACAAAAAGTAGCAGTACGAGAAGTAAAGAAAGCAATGAAAAGTATGAGAAGAGGCAAGGCGGCAGGAGACCATATCCTAACAATTGATTTAATAATAGATGGAGGAGATTTCATAGTAGAAAATCTGGCTGAACTTTACGCAAAAAGTCTGCAAGAATGCACAATATCTACAGCTTGGAAAACTATCATTACACTACTAGACAAAAATATGAAATTCTGTATTTACAAAGACCATAATTGGCCGAATGGAAAGATAGCTAGACTTTAATCAACCAAGAGAGCAAACAAGCTTTAGAAGCAGGTATTCAACAACTGACCATCTCCATGCAATTCACCAGCTAATGGAAAAATCGTCAGCGAATGATAAATCACTATGAATGACCTTGATAGATTCTGTGTGTATATATATATATATATATATATATATATATATATATATATATATATATATATATATATATATATATATATATATATATATATATATATATATATATATAATCAGCAGTAATGAAAAGCACTTCCAAGACGAGGAATAGTTGAATCTTATGTTAGAACACTTGAAGATATATATACTGGAAGTACAGCAATCCTAAAACTACATAAAAGAATAGTGAGAAAATTACGATTATGAAAAAGGTTAGACACGGAGACCCCAACTCTCCTAAGATATTCACCATGTGCCTTGACGTTTTTTAATAATTTATGTTGGGCACGGTAGGAATTAACATTAATAGTGAATACCTTAACAACTTAACATTTGCATATGTCATAGTTCTATTTAGGGAATTATGGGAAGAATAGAGAACACAGAAATATGGGACTGAAAATGAATGAGTAAATTGTTCGAATTACTCATTCATTTTCAGTCCTACATTTCTGTTCTCTATTCCTCCCATATTTCCTTTCCTCTAGAGATTATTAATGAATAAATATACTTCAGGACAGCCAGTAAGTGTTTCCCTATAAAGTGTTTCCCCATAAGTCTACAAGTGAGAACGAAATAAAAAAAAAAAGAAAAAAAGGACAAGGATACGATGGAGAGTTTTCGGTAAAAACAATAAGATTATGAAATAAAAATGCCACTTTCTCAAAAAATAAAAGTGTTTAGTCAGATAGTCCTACCAGTATTAAATTATGCATCACAAACTTGAAGCCTTTCTAAAGCCTTAGAGCATATGCTAATTACAACTCAAAGAGCAATGGAGTGAATAATGATGGGAATAACAATATGAGACAGAAAAAGAGCAACATGAATACCATAGAACAACTAAACTAATTAGAGGATATTCTAACAACATGTAAGAAAAAGAAATTGACATGGGCAGGGTATGTAATGAGAATGAAAGATTATAGATGAACATTGAGAATAACAGAATGGGTCCATAGAGAATGCAAATGAAGCAGGGGGAAAAAAAACAAGACGACGGATTGCTGAGCTAAGAAAAGACTGGTATAGAAAGACCATAAACAGACCTGAGTAGACGATCATGTCCGAGTCCTTTGGTCTGCAGTGGTCTAGCTGCGGCTGATGATGACGATGATGATATATCTACATCTACTTAAAGTCAATAATTATTGGAATCTTCAAGGTTAGTGTTACACAAATTGTGAATACAAAGTATAAACTTAATGGAGCAGATATCAAGTGTCGTGAATTCAGGATTATGTCAAACTTCAAAAACTCGGTATCGAATATGTGACTATTCTTTTCTCCCCTTCGGGTTCACAGGAATAATTTGACATACTACTTACCATTAGTGTTCGGTACCTTTAACAATTGAAATAGAAAAAGCATAGTTTAAAATTAAGTACAAAACAGCTACCCTATATTAAGATAACAGTATTAAAACTGTTTATTGGCTCAAACGTAAAGCATATACTTACAGCTTTAAAAACTTAAAAGAATCCCTAGTTGATAACTTAAACCAAAACTAAAACCCTTGAATAGCAAAAATCCATACCTACTTTATCGTTGAGTAAAATAACTCTGTCCTTTTAATCTTAGAGTCTTTGTAAAAGCTCTTACACTAAATCCGATATTCGCATATCCGCTTTAAGCCTCAGTCCTACTGAATCAGAAAGGTCAAACAAAAAACAGCAACAGTCTCAACTAACAGATATCTAAATTCAATCAAAATAATAAGAGATTATCTACTCGTTACCCGTAAACCTTGAGTAATGAATCAAAATAGTGATTTTCCATTCGTAGTTCATGCCATAAAAACACCTTATTCGTTAAATCAATCATGCAATAACTGGCGTGAATAAAACTTAGATAAGAAAAAACATAGATAAGAAAAATAAAATGTGAAAAACTAAGTTAGATTCTACGCAGTTTCATACACACGCATTTACCCTAAATTACCTATCTTTGTTAATTATGTTCACCATCATTTTGGCTTGGAGTTAAAGCAAACAAACAAAATATCCATTTAACAAATTTTATAAACACCTTAGTTAAAGGGATAAGTTGACGACGACTAAGCTAGTGAATAAAAAAGGGTATTTTTCCCTTCGTCAATGTTCCCACTTCTTGACACCTTTAAAGCGCCAATTTATGGACATACAATAACGCTAAATTTCCAAGGGGTAAAATATCTTCTAAAGTTTCCCGATCACAATATGGAAAATGTTCAAGTTAAATATTACACATGCAAACTGAAAACCTTGTGTATGTGCTTCAAACTACATCGATTTCCCTTGTACACCAGTGTTAGTATACTGTCCCGAGGGCCACGAAAAAGATTGAAAGCAGGAAAAAAAGAGCCTTTCAGAACAGGTGGCTTACACCTTTAAAAACAAATTCATTACATAGTTAAGGATTGAGAAGCAAATACTTCCGTGAGGTTAGAAAGGTACAATAAGTGCGCACAGAACGCTCTAGAGGTTATAAGACTAAGATGCAATTAGTGCGCACACAACGCTCTTAAAGACATAAGACTAGGGCACTATTAGTGCGTACAGAACACACTAAAAGGCATGAGACTATAGGCACATGTTTAGTGTAACGAACACAAGAGATGTGAGGCTATGGGGCAATTAGGGCGTATATAACACATTGGAAGACACGAGGCTAAGGTGTAATTAGTGCATACCAAAAAAA
>NC_090725.1:122840145-122847645 GCF_036898095.1 Palaemon carinicauda | reverse complement strand
AAAGACCAAAAAATTAAAATCTCGGAAGGCAGTCAGAGAGGTGATCGCGCTAGGGAAGGTACACGCCTGTTACATACGGTCATTGACAAGGCTCCTGCTGACACTTTGCTCACTGACTGTTATTGACATTTTATATCATGTCTAGAATGCTTCACCATTGTCCACAAGGTTGTCGTAATGCTTTTGTGTTGCGACTCTTAACATACTTCAAGAGGGAACAACACAACAATAAACTGAAAATTGGATTGAATAGGTTGGTATCATGTTGTCATGTTTAATGCCGTACCATCACGGACATATATAGTTGAATATGATGCATTATCAGACTCTCTCTCTCTCTCTCTCTCTCTCTCTCTCTCTCTCTCTCTCTCTCACACATACACTATATATATATATATATATATATATATATATATATATATATATATATATATATATATATATATATATATATATATATATATATATAATGAGAGGTTGCTCAATAGATAATTACACGAAAACAAATATTTTTTACCCAAACAGACCGTATGACCGAGTTGCTCATGTCATGGACATGACAAGGAATGCCGTTCGTCAATTGGTCAAGCACACGACACATTCACGGCCAATTGCAGAACAACTATCTCCACCATCATCACCCTCATTGCCAGTACTATCAAGAGTTCCATCGCCATCACCATTAGCACTGCCCTCATCAGATCCAGTACAGTCTAATTTCATACAGCCAGCTGAAGATATGTTCGACTCTTTTACCATCGGTGCAATTCGCCGATATGTTCACAACAGGTTCTTGTCAAAGGATACCTTTACAATTACTACTCTAACAAGAGAACTCAAGAAGGAAGGTATTTTACCTGAAGGCACATCGGAAACTTCGCTTTGGAGAGTACTTCACAAGATTGGATTTCGATATAAAACGACACAACGAAAAATGTATGCTAGAAGAGAGTCCTTAGACATATTATGTAAAAGGATCCGGGCTCTCAGAGCTCTCAAACAGTATCGTGAGGAAGGAAGACAGGTGGTCTATTTAGACGAAACATGGTTTACGACAAGGATGAGCCACAATAAAGAATGGGTAGATACAACTCAACCATCCACAACTAACACACATAGCCGACAGGTTACGCCAGGAGATGGTGAACGCGTTGTTGTGGTAGCAGCTGGTACCAACAAGGGCTTTATTGAAGATTCATTTCTTTGCTATACAGCTAAGAATAGTAGTGGAGACTATCATGGTGAAATGAATGCTGAACTCTTCCAGCGATGGCTGACAACCAAATTACTACCATCATTAGAGGAGCCATCAGTTCTGGTCATCGACAACGCTCCTTACCACAGTCGCCTTACAGAGGAGAGCCACTGTCCAACTACTGGCACCAAAAAAGACGATCTAATAAAATGGTTGCAGCAGCGCAATATCACATACCCACCATACGCTTTGCGACCTGAACTACTCAAAATATGCAAGGAAAATCGACCACCCCCCAGATTCACAGTGGACAATACCATTCGCCTGTGGGGTCATGAAATAGTGCGGCTACCACCAGCACACCCGGAGCTAAATGCTATTGAGCAAGTATGGGGTGTCATGAAGAAGTACGTTCGATCATCCCTTCACCATTTTACACGAACGGACCTCAATGCAAGATTGAATGAAGCAAAGTTGTGTGTGACAGAGGACGTGTGGGCAAATGCTGTTCGGCGCTCTGAATACTTTGAGAGAGAGTACTAGTCATTTGATAATATCCATGACAGTGTGGATCCCATCATCATAAGTCTCGCCAGTGACGACGAAGAGGAAGACTTTATTTCAGACAGTTTTGATGGGTAATAAAAAGTGAATGTGAATTATATATATATATATATATATATATATATATATATATATATATATATATATATATATATATATATATATATATATATATATATATATATATGTATATATATATATATATATATTTATATTTATATATAATATATATATATATATATATATATATATATATATATATATATATATATATATAAATTATAAATATATATATATATATATATATTTACTTTATATATATATATATATATATATATATATATATATATATATATATATATATATATATAAATATATATATATATATATATATATATATATATATATATATATATATATATATATATATATATATATATATTCTATTTCAGTCTTGTAACTTTATTCATTATAATGTTAGCTGTTATATTACTAATTATGTACAATACATTTATTGTTAATAAAGTATTACTATTCTTCCACCTCCATCCAATCCTCAGCCATATTAAATATTTATAATGACCATGTTATGTGCGCATCCTCAACAATCATTCCATAACTTCAACACAATAATGACAGCATTCCTGTATTGAAAAATAAAAACACCTTATCTCTATCAAAGATATAATTATATATAATTTCTTGTACTGATATAATGAGAGGGCTTGGCAGGTGTAAACGTCACGGGCCTCACGTCATAGTTAACATACGTCATTCTGCTCCTAGTTGCCAGGTCTTAATTTCCGTTCTCGCCATAACCACAGAATTTAGATGACATTTCTCTATATAAAGTAAGACAATAATGCGGAGTAGATGCTTGAATCCATTTTTCTTAATTAGGTCGGTGTCTCAAACCCTGGTGGTTTCAGTTTCACATTAATCAGAAGCCTAGTTCATTAGTTATATTAAAACAAGAGGGTGTCATGGTCCGTGAAATACACAGTAGCTGCCCGGTTTTGCACATTTTGAAGCTTTCTTAGTAGTGTATTGGGCAATTTATAGTACAGAGAATTGCAATAATCAAGCCTTGATATTACATGACTCATCACTAAAATTTTTGTACTGCCCTCTGTTAAATATTTTCTAATAAATGCTTTGTTTCTCAGGTGATAGTTACACACTTTCACTGTGTTCACTATTTGGTCCCTCATTGACAAATTACAATCTATCAGTACACCAAAATCTTTCACAACAGGCACAATCTCAACATCAGCGTCACCAATTTTTATACTTTGAATTAACTGGTAATTCTTCAAAGCCACCTTTGTGCCAAAAAACATACATTCTGTTTTATCATCATTTAATTTAAGCTTTTTCCTCTGCATCCATGTTTTTATTTCAGTCATTATCTCATCAATTTTCTTCTTTGGATCTTGTGTTGTTGAAATTGAAAGGTAGAACCGAGTATCATCTGCATATAGTTTAAAGCCCACTTTTTGTTTTTTCAAGATGTGTGATAGCTCGATAGTGTATTTGTTGAACAAGATAGGGCCTAGAACACTACCCTGTAGTACACCTTTCATACGAATTCTCTCACTGGATTGGTTTCCAGAAACTTCTACAATAGTCTTCCTATTCATTAAGTAACTTCGCAAAAATTCCAGTGCTTCCTCAGTCACTTCAATAGACTTTAAGTCGTCAAGTAAGTACTCGTGCACAACAGTATCGAAAGCAGCCCTAAGATCTAACATAATCAAAATTCCACACTTTCCCTCATCAAGAAGACCTATCATATCATTCATTATTGAGCATAAGGTAGTTTCTGTAGAGTGATTAGCTCTGTAGGCCGATTGATTTTCCGGGAATACCTCTAACTCATCAATATGCGCCCATAATTGCTCACTTATGATTTTTTCAATAAGCTTCGACATGTAGGATAAATTTGAAATGGGCCTATATGAATTTAGCTCGTTTACATCACCTTTTCCTTAGTATATTGGTTTGATCAACGCAGTTTTTTCACAGCTAGGAAAACAGGATTGTGATATACTTAGGTTAATTATGTTCAGGTAAATATTATGTACAACTTGCTTGTTTGGAGCTTCACTTATTGAACTGTTTGGGAAAGGGTCGTTTCCACAATATGTATTCTTCATCTCTCCCATAACCTTTAACAAGTCGCACATATTTATTTCCTTAAATTTTATTAACTTCTTACCCTCCTTCACTGGCATAACTGACTGTCCTTCCAAGTTATTTTGGGGGAAACCTCTATAAATGTTATCAATTTTTTCATTGAAGAATATAGCAAATTTCTCTGCACAAACATTATCAGGCAAGACATGTTTTTTCTTTAATCCTATCAAATCATCAAGGTTTTTGTGAAACTCCCTCATGTTATTAGTTTTTTTACTTTCGCCGTTGTAGAATTTTCTTTTTGTTTTTTCTAACAGGATGATATAGTCATTTCTGACTTTATTATATAGATTTCTGGCTTGTGATGATTTGGCTCTTTTCCATCTACCTTCCTTCTTACGTCTATGTCTTTTTGCCTTTAATAGCTCACTATTATACCATCTAACATTTTCGCGTGCAACTATTTGTTTGCTCTTTATGGGACACATGGTATCATACATTTTTCCAAAATTTTCATTATATTTCTTGGTATAACACCCAACACATTCTCTATCTACCATATGTTCACATTGTATGTTCTCCCAAGACATTTGCGCTACACTAGCTTCAATAAAATTCTCAGCATCAAAATTTTCCCGTTCCCTATATGTGATCCATTTTTTCAATACTCTGGTGCAATTTATATTAACATCAAAAGTGATGAGTTTGCGTTTTTGAGATCTCAAAGTCTGGTTCCACTTCAAGGTTTCTTATTAGGTCAGAATCTTTCCCACATATGACCAAGTCGAGTGTATGACCACCTACTGACATTGATACCGAAACACTATTTATTAAATTAAACATCTCAAATATTTCCTTGAGTTCTTTAGTCTTATAATCGTTTTCATCATCTACCCAACAATTAAAGTCTCCACCAATTAATGTATTTTTAAAATCGTCCACCACACCCATAAGAATACTAAATTCTTCAATGAATTTCCTCATATTACTCCCTGGTGGTCTATATAATGATATAATATTCAATACCTTACTGTTTCTTGTCAGTTTTAAATAGATATATTCAAACGTTTCAAATACTATTTCATTCATGATAGAAACCCTAGAGAAGGTTTTCGACACGAAGACACCAACTCCTCCTCCAGTTTTATCCTTTCTTGGTACGTGGTAGCAATCGTGAGTACACGGCATCATCTCCTGAATCTTTGAGTTATCACTGATATTTTCCTGTAACCAAGTTTCCGTTAATAAGCATAAATCTAATTCCATTTCATTGATAAGGTTTCTAATCTTTATGGTTTTATTCCCCACCGATTGAATATTTATCAGACCACACTTAACCAATGGGCTAGACTCCATGATCGGTTCTATTTTTTATCCTTTGTGCAAGTGTCTAGGTCGTTAACTGACAAGGCATAAAGCAGTTATTTTCGCATGTAATGCAAAATCTGGATTAGTGTTTTATAAATTAGTGAGACCAAAGCCACTTAGCTGTTTTAATGGATTTTGAGATAATGAAAAAGGCAGCCTCTGATTTCAACATTCAGGAAGGGTCTTTCATGGCGGTAAAAGCAGCCCGTTCCAAGTCACAATTGATTACGTCGGGTTGTACGTTTGCGCTCATCTCTTTTACCATCTCAAACAACCTCACATATATTGCATACTTCTTTTTTTGTAAAAGCACGGACAATACAGGGTGTACTCCATTATCTCTCTTAAGAAGAATTATATACACTTGATAAAATAGCTGTGACGCTACTGGAAATGTTCCGTCATAATACCAAATCTTAGAAGTTGCAATGTTCTCCAACCAACTTTCTCTTCCAAATATAATAACCCGTTCGTTGTCTATCCATCAAACAAAGATTTTTATTGGTTTTGGGATGGGTTTAAGTATCATATATTCTTCTATAGTCGATTTTTTTAAACCTGGCAAACTTGCACTAAACTTGCACTTAGCTGGTTGTCGCTGATTGGATGAGTGTCGTGTTGTCCGAATATCTCAGTTTGGTTTTCACACTGTTTTAGAATTGTGATTATACGGCCATAGATTGAGATAAGAGGCAAATTATGTAATGTTATGTAAATACCAGTTGTAATAAACGTAAGTATTAAGAAGTTACATACAAAATTATTATATAATAGTTAAGTTATGAAACAACACTCTCCGAAGCTGTAGACTTGAAATATGTTTCAAACGCATGAAGTTTAATGTTTAAATTTCTAGCTAGATTTTTAGCGCAAACGTGCCATTGGTGGTTTGGAAAAAAGCAAAACGTATTGATTATACATTGCTGAAGGTTGTATAACGCCTAAGAACAAAATACTATCGTAGAAATGTAAGCTTGCCGAAACATTTGGGGTGGAGGAGTTGAGAAAGGAACAGCCGGCGAGTTGTCGTCTGCACACACCGCCACCATCAATCAGCTTAGAATCTGCTATCGAGCAATTGGCTCACTGTCGATTTCACCTATTTCAGCCATGGCCACAAGAGACGATATGGAACAAAAGACAACATGACAGCTAACAATCTCAAATATAAGGGCTCTGCTCTTATTATTCATGGGGAGTCTTATGATTTACAAAATATAATATAATTAAGGTCTATCTAAAAATAAGATGGACGCGAGATAAAGAAAACCCAACTGTAATAGGACATATTTGAAAATTTCTACTTGAGGAACAGTAAATTTAATGTCATTTTATATAGAGAGTGGCACACCAGCCAGGAAATGGTACGAATAAATACAATTTATGTAATTTGCCTTTATACATATCCTAAAACATTAATGGAATTCCGTGAGCAGTACTTTTGAAATGCAAAAAATAAACATTATGATATATAAACATCTTAATTATTATTTTATGAAGACAAAAACACCACAACCCGCATTTGAACCTCCCGCTGAGAGTACGTCAACTTTCTGTCAAGCCCGTGGCTGTTCCTCCCACAACTCCTCCACCCCAAATTTTCTGACAAGCTTACATTTCTACGATATTATTTTGTTCTTAGGCGTTATACAACATCAGCAATGTACAATAAATATTTTTTATTTTTTCAAACAACCAATGGCATGATAGCACTAAAAATCTAGCTAGAAATTTAAACATTAAAGTTCATGCGTTTGAAACATATCTCTAGTCTACAGCTTCGGTAAGTGTTGTTTCATAACTGTTAACTATTAAATAATAATTCGGTATGTAAGTTCTTAATACTTACGTTTTATTACAACTGGTATTTACATAACATTACATAACTTGGCTCTTAACTCACTCTATGACCCTATAATCACAATTCTAAAACAGTGTGAAAACAAAACTGAGAGATTCGGACAACACGACACTCATCCAATCAGCGACAACCAGCTTAGTGCAAGTTTAGTGCAAGTTTGCCAGGTTTAAAAAAATCGACTATAGTAACTGAAGCTCTTGAACGGATCTTGGGTTTTCAGGGACTTGGTTACCCTCGTTTCGTTTTCTACGAATAATTTTTCGCATTGTTTGCCTGTTTGGTAACTGTCATACCTGCCACTGATATTTTTTCAATGAACTTATTGATAATTGTACTTGGCGGGTCACAAGTCATTTCAGCCCGGTCTCCAACATCA
>NC_090725.1:122825145-122835145 GCF_036898095.1 Palaemon carinicauda | reverse complement strand
ATGCCAATATGCATCTTTGAGATCTATAATACAAGTCTGGGACCCTTGGCATAGTAAATGGGAGACTTGCACTATGGTTGTCATTTTAATTGAATAGCACCCGATATGTTTATTGAAAAGAAAGAAGAGAAAAGTTGAGGGTCACCTCTCTCTCTCTCAAATCCTTCTTTGGAACAATGAAAATTCTACTCTGGAATTTTAGAAATCTGCATTTGTTTTTTCCAGCATTTTGCTGACAAAGGAGTTGAATTTTGGTTTCGGAAGAGGGCTGAGAGTTCCACAACCAGTACATAGCATTTGACATTATGCTATGCCCCCACGAGAAAAGGTCCCTCATTGCCAAAAACGGTGAAGGTGACTCACGACTTGAAGATATTCCATGTTGAGGTCCTATGCCTTTGTAAATACAGCCAGAATCTTGACCTCCTTTAGACTGCTTCCTACCCTTGATTGTCGTCTGGAAGTATCTCAAAGTACTCAGGGATTGTACTTCAGCTTGAGAAAATTGTTGTTGCTGTTGTCTTGTCACCTAAAGAAAATTTGATAGTTGACTGGACTGGTCTGGGTTGATCTTTCTGGGATGATAGGCTTTTATCAGGCTGCCTTATATACAGCTGATAATCCCTTTTATAGTATTGGCTCATATAAACTCTTCAGTTTTAATTGGGGTTGGAAGACTTTCCTCTTCTTCTCTGGAAGTGAAGTGTTAGCTGCCAAATCATTTGCATTGGTTCTATCCATCAAGGATTGAGAACAAAGGTGATAACAGAGAGGGTTGCAGTAGAGAAACTCTTCCTTTAATTCCACCAATCTTCAGGTTACAAAATGGTGTCTTGCCTCAAAATTTCTCTTGAAAAAGTTATGGAAAGCCTCATATGTAGGCTAACACAGTATACTGCTTGTCATTGTTGAGCAAGCAAAGTGATCTATTGGCAGCTCCAGCTTTCTGAGAGGACAGAAGACACCAGAGTAAAGAGATATGTTGTGCACTGACTTGCACCCTCCTGATGTCTATGTATGTGATTAGGGATACCATCACTCAAATACTTCATGCGTATATAGGCATTCAGTTTCTTGGGGAGAAAGACCTAGAGACCTCACCGAGCCCTTGTAGTTTTGTAGAACCTTCAAACCCTTCAGAGTTAGCACCTAAAAGGAAACAAATTACTTGGAGAGGGTGGAATCCTTTTAAAAAATGAATCCCTCTGTGATTCTACACACAACTTTCAGTTTTGCCATGAAGGGTATCTTCTAGCCTGCCACTAAAATCCCAATCGCATTCGCCTCAGAAATCATGTAATTGACCAAAAAACTAACCATATGAGACTACATCTGCCAGGTCATTAGCAACAATTCTTTGGGTAAGACCTATTGGGGGCATCCTTAAAATGCCTGTATGAGAGAAGGAAGATGGTACTCTTCAAACTCGACACATCAAAGGGAATATCAACACCTCTATAGTGAAACTCAAACATGCTCTGGCTTATTCCATGCCAGGTTGCCATCCATACCAAAGCACACTCTTAAAGCCTGTTACCTCATCACCGAACCCAGAGGATACATGTCTGAAGAGGCACCTGCCTGGAGTTTATCCCATGAGCTGAAGGCTTAAAGGCCCTGGCATTGCAAGATCTTCAGGCTGGACGTGGAGATAGCTACAGGAACATAGTTGCTCTCTCAATTGGTATGTTCCTGGAAAGAGCTGGAATGGAGAGTGCACTAAGGCCTCAACTGTCTTAGTGATAATTAGCACAACCACAGGGGATGCAACCTCGTCAACCTGGGAGGGATGATAGCCTTTACAGAGGTAACTGGAGTGGAAGCATTACCACTATGAGAACCAATCACTGGGTTAATACCCAGAGGAGATAGAAGTCTCTCTAAGGAGCCTTTGTCTAAGACTGCCTCCTCTTCAGGATCCGTATCATCCTATGACCCAAATACTTCTTGGTTAGGGGTCTCATTCACTAAGGGCTCATGACCAAAGCCCCTCAATATTGAGTCTTTTGTTGAGCAGATGAAATCTCCTTTCACCAAAATGAAAAGCAGAAAAAGAATATGATCTCCTAGTCTGTTGCTTCTGGGTCCTAGGACCTGGCTGCTTGAATCCGATGCAAGCAGATTAGGCAATTCTCAGGGTCTCATTCTGTGGCCCACCTAGCACAACAGTCACTACAATAGTGACACAGCTTTAGCACCATTGAGATTTGGTTAGGATATTACATCCTGCTGGGTTACAGCCTGTTTTCTACTCATTCCTCTGTATTGTGTGAAATCAGATTTTTTTTACAGATTTTCATTATATTACTAACTCACAAGGGTAAGAGAATAAATGCCTTTCCCAACCCCCAACCCCACAAAAAAAGGGCTGACACTACTAATCAACTCTTACTATACAGTATAGGAGAATTGTGAGGCTAAGGGTATGCCAACGTAATCAAACAAGATAAGTTTATCACAAAAGCACTAACCATTTCTCCTAATTACCTAAGGAGTAATCGATAGAACTACCAGTCAGGAAGTAAGGAAAGGAGCTATAAATAAGGCTGATAGGAACTAACGCTTCCCACAAACCATCGACAAGTATATGACACCCACCAACAAGCAAGCAAATGGGAGAAAATAACTCTTTGTATCCCAAGCATAGCATCTGAGTCAATTACACTAAACCTCCAAAGACACATTTACCCATTCTTAAGGATTGAATACTAGGATGAATCCTATTACCCCTTCCTGTGCAAAAAGAAAAAAATATATGATATTTTACAAATTTTTGCAGGCTTTATGATCGATTCCACTGGCTTCGTCCATTTTTTTTTTTGGACAAAGCTGAAGGTCCTACACCTGCAACTGTTTTGACATCATCTATCTCTGGTTTTTATAGCTTGTCCAAAGCAGCCTAAACTATGAGGTTTACTCGAACCCTAAAAAACCTACACTAAAAACTAGGTCAGCCTCAAATTTGATTTCATTTGGAGTGGTGCTTTTCCACATGACAATGGGCAATTTCATTCTTCCGGGTTTCTACCGCAACGAATCAGCAGCAGCTGTACTCCCACGCAGGCCCTATGCACTTACCACTCTTTTTCCGATGAAATGCATGGTTTCAGGGCTGCAATGAGGTTAATGTCACAGCTTCAGGAATTTGTTTGTGCAATTTTAAAAAATTATGATAATGTTAAGGCAAAAAATAAAAGAATGACTTTTTTGCAATTTGTATATTGACTTCCTTCATTGGGGCCAAAGATAATTGATAAGACTTAAATCTGATTGGATGGATCATCATGTTCGATGAACCCATGATTGTAACCTGCCGCCTTCTGCCATCTTCCATCAATGCCTAACCGGCCTACTGTATTGCAATTTCTAGAATAAATCTAAGGATCTGTGATACATTTTATCCATCTAAACACTTCAAAACATTAGGTGGAAGATATATCTTCAATAGTTGATAGGAAAATTTGATAAACACCTTGATACCATGCGAAACAACACACTTTCAAAAGCCCAACACTTCTGAGAAAATACATTTTCCTTAAAATCATTCTTTCTTCAAGAAGCATAATAATATCGGTATTAATAAAGTCCTAATTTAGATAAGGGACTTGACAAGTTCCATGTCGGAAACATAGGCGGCAGTTTTCTCGTCGATTATGATAATTTCTTATTCACACTAATTACTACACTTTACGACCACTTTCGTTTCTCAAATGTACTTTACCAGATATAGTGCCCTGCAAAAAGTATAGAAAAATATCAATCTACCCAATGTTCTGAAATAAAAAAAAAACACCAAGCCAAGAAATCAAAATGCATTGCCACTTTAGAGATTCTGCAGTCAATTCAATTAGAAGTTCCGTCTCTTTATATGAGTAAAGTTCTGACAACGATGAAAATGACATTTCCATAACTGCAGTTGCCGCTGTGAGATGTAAAGGCATTCCATTATCAGGGTTCCCAGAACTTGACGTAAATCGCCTTTTCATCAACAGAGATCCAACTATGAAATGCAGATGTCATTTCCCCATAGCGTTTCGATTAAATTGTAATACCTCGCCCATATTATTATAAAAGCTAATGATAAAAATTCATCCAACATAACTTTACGAGGATAAAGTTATCTCAAGTTTAATGGCTGAATCACCACTGCCAAAATTCATCTAATTTCCATGAAAGCTGTTAAGGGATTTACGTAAATAGGCTATATATACACGATAAGAGATTAATAGATTTTATAATTCACAGTGTAATTAAAATAATAGGCAAGAATGCATACGAGGCAACTTTCCAGAGAATACAAGTATAATCCAGAGAAAAAAGCAAGAGGTGACGCTTACAGGCAGTAATATGCAATTCGCAATAACACCATTTTTCAGATTTACTATATGGATAACAAACACCCGATATGAGGAAGTACTGAACAGCCAAAAGAGAAATGAGACACGGAAGATTCTTCAGATCGGTTTCTTTCGTCCGTGGCATATACTATAATTGTTATAGTAGCCAAAAAAGTCTTCGATAATGCTAATATTAAGATATGAAAACCATCTATTAATAATAGTAAATAAAATTTCCTAAGCCTGTGTCAGTTTGCGGACGATATTCTTGTAAAAATGCTTAGCTTCAATGCAATATATATATGGTGGTGATACTATTACTACAACTGCATAAAAATAATAATAATAATAATAATAATAATAATAATAATAATAATAATAATAATAATAATAATAAATATTATTATTATTATTATTATTTTTATTATTATTATTATTATTAGCACCGTAATATCAAAATCTGCTACAAGTTGACAAAAATGTTTATAATTATGTAAAACAAATGTATGTTGAAAAAAAAATATATATAATGAAATGCATATATAATCAAATAAGGATGATAATAAGATAATTAAGATGGACTAAAAAGCATTCATATAGAGTATAATTGAGTAGCTGTTGCGAGATATCGAGCTAAAACTAATGAAACTAAGTTTTATGCTTATAGAACAAGCAAAATTAACGTCCTCTGGTACTAACGTGATGGCATACAGACATTTCAGTTGAATATATTTGGTGAAACTCTGCACAACTATGTCACACTAGTTAATAATTACATAAATCGCATCACTGGTAAATGTCAAAGTTTCCATCAAATACTGAGTTCTAGGATATTGGTTAAAAGGCAGTTTTCCCTGAAATGGTGTAATTCATAATCATCACTGTTATCAAAAATGTAATAAAATCAATCAAAAAGGAGAGGATTCAGGGTGTTGAAGAGAATCTAAACATTGTTATGAAATATATATATATATATATATATATATATATATATATATATATATATATATATATATATAAATATAAATATAAATATAAATATAAATATAAGTATAAGTATAAGTATAAGTATAAGTATAAGTATAAATATATATATATATATATATATATATATATATATATATATATATATATATATATATATATATATATATATATATATATATATATATATATAAATATAAATATAAGTATAAGTATAAGTATAAGTATAAGTATAAGTATAAGTATAAATATATATATATATATATATATATATATATATATATATATATATATATATATATATATATATATATATATATATATATATGACGCCTATGGCATTTATGAAATGTAGCCTTCTCTGTAGTTGTGAAAATCCTTACAATCAACTCCTTGCACTTTTATTACAGCAAGACATCTAACAATAATAAACTTGCTGTTGAAGGCAACACTAATTACCAAATTAATCAAAATCTATGGAAATTAATAACTTTCTAGAAGGGAAACATTAAACAATGTTGAATTACTAATGTCTCGTCTCGCAGCTATCAGACCTCAAATTACCGAACACGCTACTTTCTGATTTTCTAAATGGGTAACAATATTGGGTGGAGTGGATGACGACCAGAGTCACATAACCAGCATATCACTAACTTCGGGTAAATGTTCAAGATTCAGGCAAAAACAAAAAACCAAATCAGGGTAACTATACACGATACAAGTATAGTGTATGGCATAGTGTAATGTATCTTAAACTCGTGGAATTTTATTTTGGAAACATTGTTTTTCTATTCTTTTAGTCTAGGTTTGTGGTGGCCTGAGTGGTAACATACCTGACTAGTGAATGCCTGACTGGAGTTCGAGTCCCGATCAAACTGTTAGTACCTTTGGTCGCTGCTATCACACCATCCTTTTAAGCTAAGGATGGGTGTTTGGAGGAGCCTTTAGGTCTATCTGCTTAGTCATCGGCAGCCATTGCCTGGCCCTCCTAGGTTCTATCATGGGTGGAGAAGGGAGTTTGGCGCTGATCACATGTAATATGGGGCATTGTCCTGCTTGATGGGGTAACATCACTGGCCCTTGCCTCTGCTATTAATGATCGGCTTTTAAACAACCCTGAGTTACTTCCATTTATTCTATCACTTCTTTGGTGGCTACCTTGGATTTGAAGATGGCCACCCCCAAAATGTCAGTTTTGTCAGAACTTTGTACAATACCTAACTGACGTCATATGAAGTATGGTGGGTCAACATATACAGTACATCAATAGTTTTGGAGTTGAGAATTCTTTGACAAAGTTTTGCATTTATGTGAAACACAGAACTTGTGATATGACTTCTGCACAGCTGAATAAAAGGTTTTGTCAAAGACAAACACTGACTGTAACAGTATTCTTCCCAAAATAATATTCAATATAGGTGCTTGTGTGTTGTTGGCCTGGATGTGGGGTGTTATCTCAATTTGCTTTCTTTTTTCTTTCAAGTACAGATGTAGAAGTCAAAATGTCTCGAGAAATGCAAGATTGCATCTGAAAAAGAGCCTTCAGATAAAATAAAATGTACAGACTGATCTTTGCATCTGTTGCGTGCGGAAGCGCATGAACTCTTATAAAGTCCTTTAAACTAATTCTAACAAGTCAGGTCCAAATTCATTTCAACAAGAGGGTTGTTGAAATGGATTCAGGGTTCACATGATTCACTATCAAAACTGCCTTTGCTCTAACTGGTTAATTTTTAACGGTCAGATTTAGGTATTCAGTTCCCCTTGGGTGGGAATGAAAATAAAAGGTAAAGCTAGACGTTAAGGGTGGGGCAGCTTAACCTCTTCCTTAAAGGAATACTGAGGAACTGCATTATGAAAGGATAAATGTTGGACGTAAGGCTTAAACATGGAATAAAATCTCTGTGATTGAGGGGAAATGCTCTAAAAATGTGTGCCAGCTTGCAGAGTAAAAAAGACTGCCCTCAATGAATATTTTTCTGGAGTAAAAACTAAGAACCCAAGTTAATAACAGCAACCTTTCAAACATTATTAAGGTTGATGAAAAATATATGACTTAGAATACATAGATGACTTTTTAAACATAAACCTAATACTTAGACCTATTACATAGCCAAGATAAATTTGAAACAACTAGCATGCCAAAAAAAAAAAAAAAAGTATTCGGAATAAAATAAATTGCACTTTCATCAAACAAAAGCAGATGTAAAAAGATATCCATAAACTATTGTGCAAGTCACTAAACTTTACAAATTATGGGGTCCTCATTCTCACGCTCTCAAGATACAAGATCAAGAATGAAGAAAGAATTATTCAAGATATTAGAGGAGAAAAGAATAGACTTAGAGGGCGAGTTCATTTGTAAATTTTTTAAATAGTGGAGGTTTTGATAATATCTTTGTCAAATCTCATACTGGTTAATCTACAAATGTAATGAGATATCGACTCGTACATTGATAACCAAACGACGATTGATCATACTCATTATAACTGCAAATAAAGTTTACAGTCTATCTTACATTGCAGACATGCTTTTGAATCGAAAAACCAATAGTTTCGAGATGTGTACAAAAAACGACAACCTTCCGAATTTTGTTTCTTCTATCCCTGTTTTATTCTGCCTAAAATAAGAGTTTCAAATAACACCTTTCAATTTTCCTCTCGTTCCCTTAAGGCGAAGGTCATTTAAAAACATTAGCTCCTCGTTTGAAAAATCATAGAAAAAATATACTACAGAAGATAACTTTAACTCGCTCGAGTAGACTCAAAGATAAAAAAAGGGTTGCCAGCTAAGAAAAAATTCAATTCTTCCATGAGAGTGCTTGCCACCGGGCTACCTATAATAACAGTTTCAAGTTCATTTACTTAATGAGGAGCCTTTCAGAAGACACCAAGTTTCCGGTGAGAACTGCACAAAGTTGCATCATGGATGGTGGATGGTCTACGAAATGTGTTCGTAATATCCTTGGAAATTCTATGTTAAGGCATGATGAGAGAGAGAGAGAGAGAGAGAGAGAGAGAGAGAGAGAGAGAGAGAGAGAGAGAGAGAGAGAGAGAGATTGATTTTAGTACAAATGTGAAAGATTTTCAAAACTTCTACACTCTTTCGTCTTACCTAACAAATTCTCTCATCATCAATATCACTGCAGTTCATGGTTATTAGTATTAGTTAATGCGTATTCTAATCGTTCAAAAGGGGAGTACACTAAACATATTTTTAAAAATTTAAACCTAATATCGGCGTACACTAGTGTTTATTGGTAGCTTTGTTTATTTTTGTCACAAAATTTACTGACGAAATCAGAATTAGCTGTATGAGCCAACCCGTAATTTTCTGATGAAAACGTCAAAGCCTGACAATCTTTACATTTCGTGCTAAATACTATTAGTCTTACCAGACTTGTCAAAATTATATAACCATTACATGAAATACGGATTAAAGAAACACATCTACAGTTACTTGTAGATGTGAAGTAATTTTCATCTAAATTATAAAATTTGATACAGACAACGATATGAAGAGATGACGGTATTACTTGAGCAGAATATGATACAAAGATATACGGTGGTAATTAGCTTCACTGCAATTTTATATTTTGAAGACAAATTCAACAAAAACCAATGTAATTAACGTTACCGATAACCACATTAACGTTATAGTTCAAAATCAATAAGGGATATCTATATCTATATATATATATATATATATATATATATATATATATATATATATATATATATATATATAAATATAAATATATATATATATACATATAATATATATATATACATATATATATGTAATATATATATACATATATACATACATACATATATATATACATATAATATATATACATATATATACATGTAATATATATATATGCATATATACATATAATATATATATATATATAATATATATATATATATATATATATATATATATATATATATATATATACATATATACATATAATATATATATACATATATACATATAATATATATATATATATATATATATATATATATATATATATATATATATATATATACATATATACATATAATATATATATACATATATATATATATATATATATATATATATATATACATATATACATATAATATATATATACATATATACATATAATATATATATATACATATATACATATAATATATATACATATATACATATAATATATATACACATATATACATATAATATATATATACATATATACATATAATATATATATACATATATACATATAATATATATATACATATATACATATAATATATATACATATATACATATAATATATATATATATACATATATACATATAATATATATACATATATACATATAATACATATATACATATATAAATATATATATATATATATATATATATATATATATAATATATGTATATATATACATATATATAATATATAATATATATATATATATATATATATATATATATATATATATATATATATATGCATAAACAATAAAAATTGTCAAACGTTTAGACTCTAGACTAGACTAATAATCTTACATCTACTAATACACTACTAATCATAAAAATAATACCCTGAACACCAAAAGCAATATTTGCTTAAAACAGTAAAAAAAAAAAAGAAAAAAAAAGATAAAAG
>NC_090725.1:122812645-122820145 GCF_036898095.1 Palaemon carinicauda | reverse complement strand
TGCAGAAGAACCTTTGCCAAGTCGTAGTTAGGTCAAGGAGGTTAAATGGCTGAAGACGCCTCCAAGCGGATTAAGTGAAGTCAGCCGTCTCGGCCAAGTATAGGCAAAAAGGTCGCATCCTGATGGCTGGGAGCTAATCATACGTCCACCAATGTCATCGACACGCTACAAATTATTCCTGCTCTTCTGTTAATAATGCCGACCCCGTGTACTGCTTATGGATGATTCGACATAAATCTAAATCCCACAATTACATTTCATATGTAAGTGCTTTATTTTCAATGCAATGCTGTAAAAAATTGTAAAATAAGAAATGTGAAGAATGGTAGCAACAAAAACAATATTGTCTCTGCTGTTGCATTCAGTAGCATTATCACAAACTGCCTATTAATATTGTCATTATTTATTATGATTACTATTTATTATCGTTATCGTTATAATTTTTTTTCTATATTTGGTACGTTTGTTTTACAGTTTTCCAAAAAAAAGGAATGGGTTCGAGCTACGCGACGAAAAACTTTTGCGCCAACTACTAATTCTCGATTATGCTCCAAGCACTTCGTGGATGAAGATTTCGATAGATGGCTAACAAATTTGAATCATTTTCTGCTCATCTCAAGCAGGAAGAGCTGAGCGTGTTAATTTGTTCAGTGGGGGTCAAAATTATCTCTTTGACATTTGATATACTATGAACGAACGCTGCTATTGTCAAGGAGATTCTAAAAATGTAAAACTTTCAACTGCTCGTCAGTTGTCTGCCGCTTACCAAAGAATTTTACTTCATAACGACTTGCACGATATGCTCAGAGGGAACTGTATACCTCTGGAACCTGTAAATATTCTTCCAGTTCCAAGCAGAGTTAGAACTGTGCACTTTCATACAACTCTTCTGTTGTCATAAATTCTTCAACTGATAAGAAAAAAAAATTAAATGACGAACGTTTTGAGATAAAACAAGCAGTTGATTTTGATGGCAATGAGGATTACACGTATCTTCCAAGTAGTCAACATTTGTTATTGTGTTCAAGTAGGATTGTTGCCTATATTCCAAGAATCAGTGTCTTTAAACTGGAAAAATCATTGAAGTATCAACTTCTATTAATGCTCTTACTGGCACTGATAACCGTTCTTTGCATTCTTTAATTAGATTGAAAAATAAAGGTGCACTAATACACCCAGTTATAAATATATGTCTGTACTGTGAAAAGAAATTTAAAGAGTTGGTAGCATTTGGCAGTGATAAGCATAAGGAATTGGATAAAAAAGGGTATGAAAAAAAAATTTAATCTATGTATTAGATTATTATACTTTTATGAATATATTTTATAAATCATGTAAGCATATTTACGAGACTGAAGCAGATAACAATCATATTGTTTTACTTATTAAGGCTGTGGCAGAAAAATACCTGCAGATCAGATATTTTTACGCTGCTAAAATGTTCTCAGCAAAATTATTAGCAAAAGATAAAATGAAAAGTCGTCAGACATATACAAAACTGATACACTTTAGTGGCCAGTACTCACTTTTTGGATGAATTGTATGTAAACGTATAATTTAAAAAAGAAAAATCCAAAAACACGAATCGTTTCCTTTGGCCTTCTTATTGACTTTAGAGGCCAGAAGTCACTTTATCTTAAACGATATATGATTCTCTGACCATAATTAAAGAATCTCCTAAGCTGTTATCCTCTCTCTACACTTAAGATACCCGTAGTATATAAAATCTGGATGGATAAATCCTTTAATCCGTGTACCTGATGAAAACATCAGAAAAAATTATCCGTTAATAAATGACATTTTTATAACTGTTAATCTTCCATCTCCCTGTCCGAGGATTGATCATTCTAAGGATTTTCATAATACTCGAAAGTAACACGGAAAACGTAAAGTAATAACTGATTACTCTCCTCCCAAGCCCTTTCTGCCAACGGTGGGGGGCGTGTCGGTTATGACAGTTAGCTTCACCGTTGCCCATGGGCGTTGACTTCCTGCATTACCTCCATCCAGTTTCGCATCTGATGATCACCACAGTTTGAACATTCCTGCAATATTCTGTGCATATTCTAGGTGGATTCATTGTAGAATGGCAACACTGAAAAATACAGCTACTTTCTAACACCGCAACAAGTCGCAGAGCTTAGTTGCAGATGTGTGACTCCATCCTTAGGGAATGCATTATAGCTGTCTCAGGTGTATAATAATTTCTCTCGGAGAGTTCACACTTGCACTCAATCCTGGATCTTAAGAGGCAATTTCGAGTGATGCATGCAATGGTGAGGTGAAGTAACCCACCTATTCCAAACCCCTAAAATGCTGAGCACACAACAAGGTTCTAATAAGGTGAGTCACGCCACTCGTGTATTCAAATGTGCGCGTGTGGCATTGCCAGTGCGTTTGAAGAAAGACAAGCAAACTCCGAAGAGTTAGCATACTCAGCTGTGAACAAGCTTTCAGACGAGAGCGATTGCTCAAGAGAGAGTTGGGTGTTCACCTTGGGTGCATGCTGAGCTCATTGCACTTTTGAAGCAAGACATACAAACGCTCTTAAGAGCTAGCATGCTCAGGTAGGAGGGAATGCTCAGGCGAGTCTTGCATTTAACTCAAGCGCACCCTGAGTGTGTTGCAGTTTCATGTGAGAGTCCTGCATTCACCTTGAACCCATTGAGGGCGATGTTACCATTAGGCATGCCTCTTCCATAGGGGGGAGCATACTCACTTGTTAAGCAATCTCAAGTTGATAAAAACCAAGCTCATCACAGGATGAGTCTGGTGATCAGTGTTCCAAACCAGACATGGAATGTTAATTTAAAAGCGCTGCTAGGATGCAAAAGCTATGAGACTTATTGCTTGCGAGCATGTGTCTCAAAAGTAGGATACAATATTCCTTGAGGAAGGAGCTTGCTCATATACAATGTTTCCTTCCGAATTAAGAGAAGTTTGAATCAAAAGCGGCAAAGGTGTTAGTCCTACGTTCACCTTTGGCCAGTTGATCGAAATGTGGGAGATTTAATATCATTCAGCATGTTTAAGACTCAGGGACAATGCCCTAAGATGGTGTTAACATCCTCACCGGGAACAAGTGTTCAAGACTGTAGAAGAAAATAAGCTGGAAAACTAAAATTTGCCAAAATCTTCAGCCAGTGGGAGAACATCTATTCCCACTGACAGCTGTTATCAAAGTGACTACTTTGCCAGTAAGGAGAGGGTGGGCTTCCCTGCTCCTGGCCAGATAATTACCAGCCACCTGTGTACACCTTGTAATAATATAATAGCTTTTATTGCCCTTTTCTCCAACATTGCTGTTGTCTCTCCTATCTATAAGACGAAGTTTTATTTTTGCACTGGAATTATGTGTATGTATATATATATATATATATATATATATATATATATATATATATATATATATATATATATATATATATATATATATATATATATATATATATATATTATATATATATATATATATATTATATATATATATATATATATATATATATATATATATATATATATATATATATATATTACTTATTAGTCACAAAACTGCACGTGACAGATATTAATGTGTAAAATCCACAGGAAACAGGAAAGGAAAAGACCAGGTACCAAGCGCTTTCGTGTATTATGTACACTTCTTCAGGGTACAAAATGAAATAGAAAATAAAATCATACAACAAAGAAACCTACCAAAACTGAAATTAAAGCCACAAACAAGCAAAGCATCATCAATATGTTAAAGTAGTTAATAGTCCTTAAAAATGAATAAACAATTGTCATTTTGAAATAAAACACCAGTAATATAACAAGCATTGAACTAAATGTTTACATTGTACTTCCTTACAATTTCATTAACAAGATGAGTGTCTAGTTTAAAAAGACCAGAGCTGAGAATTAAAATTTGATTCTCAAAATATTTAATAAAAACAGATTCAATAATATTTCTTTTAACAAGGTTTTTACAAAATAAAATCTCCGAGGAGTTTTCCCAGTCAATGCAGTGACTAAAATCGTTCATGTGGACAAACAAGGCACTAGACATTGTCCTGTCCCAACTGCATTTCGATGTTGTTTAATTCTGTTGTTAAGCAGTTTCCAGTTTGACCCAAATATTTCTTGTCACACCCAGCAGTACAAGGAATTATGAAAATAGAGCCATTACTATAATTTTGAGAATTATTTATTAGGACATTCTTTACTGTTACTGAACTTTTAAAAACTAAATTGACTTTGAACATTTTCAATAAATCTTTGATATTAGCAAAGTTTTCATTGTATGGAAGTGCCAGCACATTCTCATTCTTAAAAGGTTCTCTATTCTTTGCTTTGCTTGTTTGTGGCTTTTATCTCAGTTTTGGTAGGTTTCTTTATTGTATGATTTTATTTTCTATTTCACTTTGTACCCTGAAGAAGTGTACATATATATATATATATATATATATATATATATATATATATATATATATATATATATATATATATATATATATATCTCAGTGAAACTAAATATATATATATATATATATATATATATATATATATATATATATGTATATATATATATCAGTGAAACTAAATATATATATATATATATATATATATATATATATATATATATATATATATATATATATATATATATACATATATATACATATATATATATATACATATATACAGGTATATATAAATACACACACACACACACACACACACATATATATATATATATATATATATATATATATATATATATATATATATATATATATATTATACATATATATACATATATACATATATACATATATATACATAATATATATATATACATATATACAGGTATATATACATACATATATATATATATATATGTATATATATACACACACACACACACACATATATATATATATATATATATATATATATATATATATATATATATATATATATATATATATATATACATATTTATATATATATATATATATATATATATATATATATATATATATATATATATATATATATATATATATAAGTGTATTAGTGTAGAGAAGTATGAAAGATATAGAGAGAAAAATGTGGAAGTAAAGTGCAAGGAAGTAAGGCAAAGAGGGCAGCTGACCTGAGGTGGGGTCAGGGATTGGGTCATTCATATGAAAAGAATAAGAAAAAGTTTTGGAAAGAAGTGAAGAGTTACAGAAAGGCTGGTTCAAGAATTGAAAAGACAGTGAAAGATGGAAATGGAAGGTTGTTAAAAGGAGAGGAGGCAAGGAAAAGATGGGCGGAATATTTTGAAAGTTTACTGAATGTTGAGGATAATAGGGAGGCAGATATAATTGCTGTTGCAGGTGTCGAGGTGCCGGTGATGGGAGATGAGAATGAGAGAGAGATTAAAAGAGAGGAAGTGAGGAGAGCGGTAGATGAAACGAGAGTAGGAAAAGCACCTGGTATGGATGGTGTGAGAGCTGAGATGTTGACGGAAAGGGTTGTGACTGTACTTGAATGGTTGGTGAGATTGTTTAATGTGTGTTTTGTGTTGTCAATGGTACCAGTTTATTGGGTTTGTACGTGTATTATATCACTATATAAGGGGTAAGAGAGATGTGCATAAGTGTTGTAATTCAAGGGGGTATTAGTTTGTTGAGTGTAGTTGGAAAAGTGTATGGTAGAGTAGTGATTAATAGGATTAAGGATAAAACAGTGAATGCACTCTTAGATGTACAGTGTGGTTTTAGAAGAGGTAGGGGTTGTATGAATAAGATTTTTACAGTTAGGCAGATATGCGAGAAATATTTAGCAAAAGGTAAGGAAGTGTATGTTGCATTTATGGATCTGGAGAAAGAGTAAGAGAGTTGATAGGGAAGCAATGTAGAATGTGATGAGGTTATATGGAGTAGGTGGAAGGTTGTTGCAAGCAGTGAAAAGCTTGGCCGAATAGTGACAGAATTTGGAAGGGTGTGTGAGAGAAGGATTGAGAGTTAATGTGGATAAGAGTAAGGTTATGAGATGTACGAGAAAGGAAGGTGGTGCGAGGTTGAATGTCATGTTGAATGGATAGTTACTTTAGGAGGTGGGTCAGTTTAAGTACTTGGGGTCTGTTGTTGCAGAAAATATTGGAGAGAAAGCAGATGTACGTCAGAGAGTGAATGAAGGATGCAAAGTGTTGGGGACAGTTAAGGGAGTAGTAAAAAAGAGAGGGTTGAGCATCAATGTAGAGAGTTCTGTATGAGAAAGTGATTGTACCAACTGTGATGTATGGATCGGAGTTGTGGGGAATGAAAGTGATGGGGAGACAGAAATTGAATGTGTTTGAGATGAAGTGTCTAAGGAGTATGGCTGGTGTATCTCGAGTAGATAGGGTTAGGAACGAAGTAGTGAGGGGTGAGAACGGGTGTAAGAAATGAGTTAGCAGCTAGATTGGATATGAATGTGTTAAGGTGGTTTGGCCATGTTGAGAGAATAGAAAATGGCTGTCTGCTAAAGAAGGTGATGAATGCAAAAGTTGATGGGAGAAGTACAAGAGGAAGGCCAAGGTTTGGGTGGGTGGATGGATGGAGTGAAGAAAGCTCTGGGTGATAGGATAGATGTGAGAGGGGCAAGACAGCGTGCTAGAAATAGGAATGAATGGCGAGCAATTGTGACGCAGTTCCGGTAGGCCCTGCTGCTTCCTCCGGTGCCTTGGATGACAGCGGAGATAGCAAACAGCAGGGAATTCAGCGTTATGAAGCTTCATCGGTGGTGGATAACGGGGAGGGTGGGCTGTGGCACCCTAGCAGTACCAGCCAAACTCGGTTGAATCCCTTCTCAAACTGGGAGGAACGTAGAGAGGAGAAGTCCCCTTTTTTGTTTCATTTGTTTTATGTCGGCTACCCCCCAAAAATTGGGGGAAGTGCCTTGGTATATGTATGTATGTATATATATGAATATATATATATATATATATATTTATATATACATACATATATATATATACTTACAGTCAGCGCGGGTCGGTCTGTCCGGGCAGCATCCGCCGTGCATTCATTTTGGTCCCCCCCCATATCTACACTAATACACAATATAAATCAATAAAAATTTAATTGAACACTCACCAATATCCCTGCTACTTGTCTATAGGGTAGCCTTTCCTCTTCTTGACCTCCAAAAGTCGTTGAGGAACACTATCGGCGAGGTTTTGTAGTATATCGGCAGGTATTTCTGCCCACACCTTATGGAGCGCCGCCTCGAGAAGTGTCACGTTGGTCGTCACTTCTTTACGAAGGCGGGCTTTAACTATCGCCCAAAGGTTCTCAATGGGCGAAATATCAGGACTTTGACCTGGCCAATCAGGAATATAGTTCACTTCGCTATTTTCCAGCCACTTTTTCCCTTTTTTAGCCGTATGGCAAGGGGCACCGTCCTGCTGAAAAATTTCAGCTCCTGTAGCCGCAAAACAATCCGCTAAATTGTCTTTTAAAATGTTCAAATAGCGGTCAGCATTAACCG
>NC_090725.1:122785145-122795145 GCF_036898095.1 Palaemon carinicauda | reverse complement strand
CTCCTTCCATAAAGTGCAGGGATGCTCAGAAAATAGAAAGACGATTTTAATCAAGTTTTCTCGTAGCTCATCAGCTACTTCAGCACAACGAGAAAAATAATCAACACACACTGGAAACTCCTAAATTTGGTAGAAAACAAACACAGCTGGTCTTCTAAAGGTTATAGCATAAAACGATCAGAATATCTAGCCAGTACAATTTAAAATGAAAGCCACGGCTGTCAATCATTCCTTTTCGCCAACTTCTCACCAAACGTCTTGCGAGGAATTTAAAGTCTGAATCCGAGTAAATGCCACTCACAGACCCATCGCAAAATGAGGGTATTTGCATTCAGAATTGAAGGAACTGACTTCCCTTTCCCCTTTTCAAAGCGAATGAACAACCAGCGATCTGAAATCATCAGCCATCTATCAAAATCACAGTGACTGCATGATAAGAGCTGATGAAAGGTCTTGATTTTTTTTTCTTTGAGGTTCGAGTTCGTTTCATTTCACAGAGATAAGATGAAGAGATGACAGGATGAAATTGGCTTTGTAAGAACCATTAAGTTAGACATTTCAAGAAACAATCAGTTTTACGTCAGCAAAACCAAAATAACCTGACTGTGAGCGTGTGTGCCAACCGCCCTCCCATCCCCCACAACCTGGCCCCTTGTGTAATCAGACTAATGAAACCCTTGAATAATATAGGTTAAAAAGGATTTTCAAAGGTGTCTCTTTCTTGAAGAATCCTGATTTTAAAATGGAAAAACAAACAATACTTCTGTATTCTAAAATACTTCACTTCACGAGGCAGAGTATCATTTTCCATTCATCCCTTCATTTTTACAGGTTTACTTCACCTAGCCCTTAAAAGACATGGGTTTCAAAGCGCTTTCTTAAGAATAAAATTGGAAGATACTCGGATTTGATTTAAGCCTTCTCATACGAAATACTGAACTCGATGAATCAAAGCAGCTGAAAAAGGTACCGGCAAGCTCAGTAATGAAATTGCACGAACAGAAAAAAAAAAATTATATAGTTATGTGCGTCTTCAGAAAGGGAAAGAATAAACTAGTATCAATGAAAGCCTTACAAGTATAAAAGAGGCAATACATAAAAGAACAAGATGTCAAGGTAGACCTTTTCTACCTAGTCCTTATGCTAGGTTTTCACTATGTTCTCGGCGGTCCCGGCAACCCCGTTTCGGGCCACCGTGAACAAAATGGGATGGACGCGAAAAAACATTATACAACTCTGTGGAACGGGATTGGCAAACGTGACAGGCCCTAACTGCCGTGGATGCTGGCTCAAAATTTTAAACTGTCAAAAAATTTTCCCCAGCAGTCCAGGCGCAGATCGAAAACTAGTAGACCATAGTAAAACGGGGTAAACGCAGCAAAACGTAACATAACGTAGCAGTACGTAGTTAGCCTTATCAAAACTTGGAGGCATTCCATAGCGTAACGGGAAACATGTATATTCCCCGGCACGTCACGATCTTTCAAGTATTGTTACGTTCTGACGCGTTTAGTGTGCGTTTTGTTAAGGTTTTCATGGCAAGCTGGGGTTTACAGTATCTGTTTCATCGCGTTTAGTTCCGATGAGTCCCGGCATTTGACGGTTAATGATCCCGGCGCATTGCGGCACGTTGCGGTATACTACGGGTTGACACGGAAAACTAGGTCATGGAGAGAGCATAAAAAGCCAGTCCCGGCGGAATTAGAGTTAGGGACAACTTCAGTCCAGGTGGCAGTGTAGAACGGAACGTCGTGTCTTGTCTCTCGATGGCTGGTGTTACTGTATTCTTTCTAAAACCTCATCAAATATCTCTGGAGTCAATCTCAAATAGTTCTGGAATGAAGAAACATCTTCAGTGCGGAGTTCTCTTACGAGAAATCTTGAGTAATGGCCCAGTTTCAGCCGCCTATCTTCTGACAACCATTCGCGCACCCACGTCTATCGTTGCCTTCTCATTCTCCTTCTCACCAGCTGCTCTCTAGGTCTCCCTCTCTGACCTCCGATTTGACAAAGAGATTGTATATATAAACTGAGCAAACAGGCAAAAACAAAATCGTCACCGTTGGAATCCAAGATGTTGTCTCTTCAAAGGTTAGATGAAATTATTGATGTTCCTTGGGAGGCCCTCGTTTTTATACCGTGGCCACAAACGTGCTCCAAAGCTGCCCGACGTCCACGTTTCGTCCGTTGAAAGCCTTGGCAAAACGGTAAATACGTGTCTGACCCTGATCAGAACGGCAAAAAGACCTTATTTGAACGTGACAGGCCTGGGGAGAACGTGTTTACATTCGTGGTAGACCGCAGGCCAAACCGTAGTGCGCCTGTGAGCCTCCAGAGGAAGTCCCTCCCCCTCTTCCCACGGCATGTCGTAGACACCGTGGTAGATCGCAAGAAAACTTAGAATCCCATAACAAACCTTGAATATGGAGGAAAAAATGGCAAAAAATTACACGTTGCTCTAAGTTTCGAGAAAACAGGGCTGCTGGGTCCGCCAGGAACATAGTGAAAACCTAGCTTTACATATTGGCTCACCAGAAAAAAAATGCAATATTTTTAAAGAAATCAATAACGGAAGAGTCACAATAAAGCGCTTAAAAAACAATGAACTGACCAGGATGGTCTTTTTATCGAAACCCTTTTACCTGAACTAATCTAAAACAGAACATAATCAATACAGATATCTATATTGACTCTAAAACAGAATAAGTGGTACCTAATACGAAAATAGGAGGGAGCAAAGGAAGAATGAGACCTTACCCCTAAACAACTGAAACACATCTGTTTACATGCTAAAATTATATTTTCTAAACTCACCGTCATCATCACCTCCTCCTACGCCTATTGACGAAAAGGGGCTAGGTTATATTACGCCAGTCGTCTCTATATTGAGCTTTTAATTCAATACTTCCCCATTCATCATCATCTACTTCGCGCTTCATAGTCCTCAGCCATGTAGGTCTGGGTCTTCCAACTCTTCTCGTGCCTTGCGGAGCCAAGCTGAACGTATGGTGAACTAATCTCTCTTGGGCAGTGCGAAGAGCATGACTAAACCCTCTCCATCTACCCCTCATCATGATCTCATCCACATATGGCACTCGAACAATCTCTCTTATAGTTTCATTTCTAATACTATCCTGCCATTTAATTCCCAATATCCTTCTGAAGGCTTTGTCCTCAAATCTACTAAATCTATTGGAGATTGGTTCATTACCATACCATAACTCATGTCAATACATTAACACCGATCTCACTATACTGATATATAGTCTGACTTTTATATGTAATTTCAGGCTATTAGATTTTCAAATTTTACTAAACCTAGCCATTGTCTGATCTGCTATTTTCAATCTTTCACTCTACTAATTCTAAAGACCATGTATTGGAGATCATAGTTCCTAAATACTTAAACGATTCTACCTCATTAATCCTTTCTCCTTTCAATGATATTTCACCTTCAACTGCATACTCCGTTCTCATCATCTGTCTTTCTTCTATTTATCTTCAGCCCAATCTCGTGTGATATTTCATGCATTTTGGCAAGCAAGCATTGCAAATCCTGTGGTGTTCTGCTAACAAGGACAGCATCATCAGCATACTCTAGGTCTGCGAAATTCCTATCACCAATCCAGTCCAATCCTTCTCCACCATCTCAGACTGTTCTACGCATTACAAAATCCATGAGGAGATTAAACAACACAGATGACAACACATTCCCTTGGAGTACTTCACTGTTCACTGGAAATTCATTTGATAGGACACCATTAACATTAACTTTACACTGGTATGCTCTTGCACAGACAATCAAATTTACATATTTAAGAGGAATTCCATAATAACACAGGACTCGCTATATAATTAGTTGGTGCACACTATCAAAGGCTTTTTCATAGTCTACAAACACCATCAAAAGTGGATTTCTATATTCTACGCATTGCTGTACAATATGTCTCAAAATAAAAATTTGGTCAGTGCATCTTCTACCTTTTCTAAATCCTGCTTGTTCCTCTCAGCTTTTCGTCAATCTTTCTCTCCAGTCACTTTAGAATAAGGATATAATATATTTTCACAACAACTGAGGTAAGTGTTATACCTCTGTAATTATTGCAATCAGTCAGGTTTCCTTTTTTAGCCATTTTCACCAACAATCCTAACTCCCATGCATCAGCTTTTCCCCCTTCATGCCACATTCTACAAAATAATCTTGTAAGTACTCTGGGAATCACTTTATTTTCGGCCAGTATCATCTCGGTAGTTATACCATCATATCCAGGGGCTTTACATCTCTTTAGTCTTTTGAGGATTGCTTCAACTTCAAACACACTGATTTCATTCATGGGCACATCAAGGTCTTCTTCAGCTTCAGGTATATCAATCAAATTATTCCCTTCATGTCTCCTATTCATAACCTCACTAATGTGTTCCATCCAACCTTGTCTTTCTTCATCTGTTGTTACAGTGGATCCATCTCTCTTTTTAATGGGCACATGCTTCTTCATCTTTGCCCCCATAGAGATTTCATTATTATTTCTATGAGCAATTCTTACACCATAGCCACTTCCTGAATTCATAGCTTTGTCAGCCTCGTCTACTTTACTGTCTAAATATTTTCTTCAGTCATTCCTAGCTTTTTATTTGACCTCACTATCAATATTGGAATGATTAACATGCTCAACCTTATAGTTTTCATTACTTCCTCGATAACTTTCAACAATCAATTTCTGTTTTTGTCTCCTTTTTATAGTATCCCAAGTATCATTTGATATCACTGGCTTTCTCCTTGTAACTGCGTGTCCCAAAACTTCACTACCAACTGACTGATATATGTTCGTAATATCACACCATTCTTCATTAATTGTCTGCTCTACGTCTTAAAGTCTCTAAGACTGCAAATCGGTTCCTACATCCCATTTCCAATGATTCTCTGGTGCTACTCTTCTAAAAGTTGTGTAGTATCAAGTCTATATTTTCTATCTACCTTTCTGTTGGGTGCTTTCAGTTTTAATTTCAGTGTGGCAATGAGGAGCTGGTGAACACTACCAATATCCGCACCTCTATAGCTTCTTACATTTCTCAGAGTCCTCCATCTCCCTTTATTAATGGCAATGTGATCTATTTGATTTTTGTAACTGCCACACGGTGAAGTCTATGTATACTTGTGGATGTTCTTGTGTTGAAAAAGAGTACCTCAAGTGACAAGATTGTTTGCTGAACGGAAACTTATGAAATGAGCTCAGTTTTCATTTGCAACTTCGCCAAGACCCTCAACACCCATCACATTCTATATCCCTTGATTATTCCTTCCATCTTTAGCATTGAAATCACCAATCACAATTTTCATCTCGCTCTAGGGGATCTTATCTATTACACTCTGCAGTTCTTCATAGTATTCATCTTTCCTTTCTTCAGTGGAATCATTTGTTGGGGCATAGCAAACTATAATACTCATGTTGCACTGCTTTGATTTGAACTTTGCTAGTAACAATCTACTAATTACAGCTTTCTCCACACGGTTAATGCCTTATCTGCTCTTGGTGTCATCATCATTCCTACTCCTTCTCTTCCAACTCCATCTGATCTTCCTGAGTAGATATATATAGTGCCTTGGTCTAGTTTCCTTACCAATCCCCTTACAACATGTTTCACTTAGGGCCAAGATATCCAAACTACATTTCATAAATTCACTCTCCACTTGCTGTAACATCCCAATCTGATTCTTGATTCTAACATTCCAATTACCTAATTTCAATTTTTCTTTGGCATTTATAAACCTGGAGATTCTTAGTATCCAGCTACACCCGAGACAGGGGGGTCATTCTTTCATCTTCTCTTCCATGACTGACTAGATCCATACAGGATTCATTGGCTATATACATCAAAGGATAGCCAGTTCCTTGTGATGCACAGTGTCTATCTAACTAAGGCAAGTGACCCCTGCCGGTCCATACTAATTCTAGTAAGATCAACAACCAGGCATCAGGAGTAAAAACCGAAGAGACAGTTTCTCCATCGCCTTAAACCCTATCCGTCACCCTGCTGCCAGTGACTTCATCAAGATTTAGGGAGGCATTTCCTCCATACCCAAAGCTCTCATTACTCCACCAAGTTGCTCATCCGTTGGCAAACATGGATTGCTAAGATATACCGCCAAGCACGGTATAAACTACCAACACATTATCATTTTCCAATTATTAATTCCATGAGTAGAATTAAAAGATTTTAAGTATAGATAAAAGGTTACAATAATTACAATTTTCTAACACAAAGAAACTTGAGAATTTTGACGAATTAATATCCAATTCGATGGCCCAACACATACTACGTACTTCATCAACTCTAATGTAACATTTACACGCCTTATCAAATCACGCAAACTACTGAGTACTTCATGTTGTTTGAAATAACAAATATAAACAATCACAATAACAAATACTATGGTATTTGGATTTTATCTTCATTAAAAATATATTTCATTAAACTTCACATTTTAAACAATTTAATTAAAAAAGTTCCGTAAATGTGACGACCTGTACCAAAACTACAATAAGGAAATAATTTTATCTATTTTCTTCATAATATCCAGATATCTATATATTTTAAGAGCAGATATAATCTCTCAAGTACACTAATTTTATCTCAACGAATGTTGACCAAAGACTTGTAGGCAGCATAGTAACGCTTTACACATTTCACTCATATTATTATGGTGTTACTAATTTTGAGTCCAGTTTTAAACCTTGCCAAAGTTATCCAGGGACAAATTCCGCAGTAGAATAAATATGAAATAAAATTAACTAATGTTACTGTTAATTGCTTAAGGCTTTATCATAAGGCTCAATTTTTTCGTAACACTAACAAACATAGAATATTCCCCGGTTTTAAGTAGTGTTTGTGATTTAGCCGTATTTTATTTCTCCTATATCATCTAAAGACCTTAATATCTTTTATTGATTCTAGAAGATAAATATATATTGATAAATGAAAAGTAGGCATCTAAAGCAACATTTTACCTGATATAGCCGGAATGCTATTGTCAAATTAAATAAATAAGACTGCAAAAGAACCATGCCTAAATAGAGTAAACAAACGTGATGAACGAAAGCCACATAAAAGCATCCCAATATCAGTCTTTCCCAAGGTTGTTGAAAATTTTATATTTAAGACTGCATTCTAGACTTGGACTTTCAAACAAGCCTAATATTGGCGCAGGGTAGTTGGGGAAAGTGCAAATGGTGATAGCCCTAACAGATTTGGCACGAGAACTCTTTATTATCCCCATAAATCAAAATCATCTTCCCACCAACTCAATATATGGCTATTTCTAAGATGACTGACTTCCAAAATTTCTCTATATTACAGATATTTTCATTCCATATGCCTATAATGATTGTGAAATCAGATTTTGGCATTCTTACTGTCATTAAGTGATAAACTGAATCCGTCTTTCCAATATAGCCACCATACTTCCAAAACAGCTGCCAAAGATATTAGTATACAAATCTTTTGGTGTATCATTTTTGCATGTTCGCTAAGAATGTGTTCATGTTGAATAATAAAAATAAAGTAAAAGAGATTAATATACAATGAAATAAATAAAAACAACAACAACAACAACAACAACAACTACTACTACTACTATGACTCCTGATATGAAGAAAAAGAATTCGTCCAAAACTATGTAATGAATTATTCACACATCTCCAACAAACAGATTTATTTACCATTACCTCACAATTTCGACTGTAATGAATACTTTAAATTAATCGAAGCTAAACATTCTATTATTTCTATACAACAAAGAGGGTTAAAAACAATATAAAAAAAAAGTGATACAGGTTATCAAAATCACTTACAGACCTTCGGCTAGATAAAGAGAGAAAGAACAAACAATGTTATAAGGCTACCTAAATTACATTTCAATCCCCTTCACTGGCAATTAAAGAGCATCACAAAGCAATAAAGCATACTATAAGAGCTTTGTTTACAATGGAAAATAATAGCCCATTTCATCCTAACAAAACCTGGACAACAATGATATATCAAGCAAGGCAAAAATTAAGAATGGTATTCCATCACAGCGGGAGCACATGTACTAATACGTGGAAGTTACAGTAGAGGTGACCTTATCTAAAAAGAGCAGCGATTCAGAAATTAAGTTATATATTAGTTATAACGGTGTTTTTGTGGAAATATTTTTATTAAGCGAATAAGAATATGAGTAACTTCCTAGGAAACTGTGTAAACAAAATTATCTTATTACAGAGATCCTAAATTGTGTTTTTGGTCCGAGATTTGGTGATATACCACATGACAATTTAGCTGATAATACCTACCCGAGGTTGGGTATAGGTTGGTTTGGCATAGCAGAGGACACATTTCAGTTACGACCGTCTTCGGAAGGTAGTTTGGATTTCCCTTAGGCTCTGATATCTCTGTTCTCTGTAAGGTATCATAAGTAAAATTCTTAACTTTGTGTTGATCAGTTCTTAAGGAACTGTAGTGATAATATAGCTCGTCGAACGTGCTTGAACTGTTCTTAAAAACAGAAGTGTTATTAACTGTCTAATACTAGTGCAATTTTGTATTTGAATTTATCTAGGGAAATGAAGTGCTAAGATGTATGTAATCGCTGTATAGTAACTTGGTCTAACTACTCAGAAGCGTAAACTATAAACATACCTTGCTGTTATGAAGTGAATTGTTGTTAAATCATTTGATAGTAACCAACGGCATAATAATTGACCATTGCTCTGCTTGTAACAGTACTGAAGTCTCTTTTGTATTTCTTTACTTAAAAACAGTATTTTCTATTCTTCAATATTTAACAAATTATGAGATAAATTTGTAAGAATTGTATATTTTATCTTTTTGTAGTATTTTTTTTATTTTTGTAGGCCATACATATTATTGAAACTTTTGATATTTTTGTATAACTGCTACTCATTCAATTCTGGTCACTATAACTATTAAAACTATTTGTTAGAAATCTAAGAAACTACGTATGAAAATTTCAGATAATTGATGATCCTGATGGGCTTTCCTGCCAATTCAATAATATTCTATATAAAATAATCATCTCACGAAAGCATTTCAATCAGAAGTTCCAAAAACTCTTTATACGATAATACGTTAGTATTAGAATAGGAGATGATTATAAAATAATGTGTACACTGGTCCACAGATGTATCGAAAGGTTGGCTTAAATTCTTCTAACCCAGCGTTTTTCAAACTCACTTTATTGTGACCCACAGCAAGAACCACAGATTGCATTGCGACCCATAATACCCAGGTGTAAAAAGACAAACTCTGTTCACTAAGTTCTTATAATCGGCATTGTCAATTTATATGTAGGCCTATATCTTTTTTACAATCTGCACATTGTTTTATTTACTTGTATGAATAAAATATTACTTTTAGAAAAAAAAATATGAAGGAAATTCCAACAAAAAGGTAAAGTACATAATATTAAGGGAAAAAATAATGAGACGAATATGCTTGTTTGTTCATAAATGGCTGTTTCAATATGGAACACAGGAAGACAATGCTACATGCATATCAAGTGCAGTGTTGAGCCTGTTTCTGTCCTTGGTTAATGTGAAAAATTCCAGTTCACACAAGTACGTAGTTGTTAAAGGTAATAATAATAGAATGGCCCTGTTAGTAGTGAAAATTCCCTTTTGTTCTTAACCCAAATTGAGGAAAAATTTGATTTTCCAAAATTGTCTTTAACACTAGAACGACCGAGCGGTCATTTTGACCGCATTTAGATTTTCGGATGCATAGAGCTATTATAATCTTTCCCCAACAAACTTGATACTCATTGACTTTTCCTAACTTTTCATGATATATATTGATATTAAGTTTAAATTCAAATATGCTATAATCCTTTGAGATATATTAGGTAATACCTAGAACGACCGAACGGTCATTTTGACCGCTAGGGAGCAATACAATGGTAATTATGGTGGTGCGCCAGTCAAAACGTTTTACAGCTTGTATTCCC
>NC_090725.1:122767645-122780145 GCF_036898095.1 Palaemon carinicauda | reverse complement strand
AATTATCTCCAAGAAAGATCCTTTTCTTAGTTTGGAGTAAAACTCTGATTTACTAAAAAAATTATCTAGGTATAAACATCTAAAGGATATCAAATACACAAGATACCAAATACACAAGAGGGTAACGCACTAAACTTCTCATTTGATTGAAAGTATTAAATGCAAATTTGAGAGACTGAAGGGGTGTTAAAAGGTTCGTTAAAGATATGAAGAGAGTTCATCTTAAAAAAGAACCAGGAACCAGCCTCTCTCTGTCTGGGGAGATGGTAACGTGAGTTCGGTGTGACCTACAAACCACAAAGGCTGATATAGCATTATATGTGAATGACCTTCCTAGCCCACCATCACCGCCCGGAACTCATATGCAAATCTTTTTTTTTTTTTAACTAAAGAAGGAATAAGCTTATATAGCCTATGGGTATAGTTAACAAAACAACTTTCGAGAAAAAAAAATAGAGACTTAAATTCGGCATATTCAGTTCATCAATTATATTTTCTCTTTGTCACCTAACGAAAAAAAAAAGATAAAAGGCACTTAACGAAGGAAAAAACAAAGATATAAGATAAAGGCAACCAACATTAATACCAGAAAACAAGTCATTTGTTTTTGTAAATGCGTTAGTAGACAAAAAAGTACATTTGAATTAGACTCAAATGATGAAAAAACTTATTATTCATGCCAGCAACAGGAAATTATTGACAAACACCAAAAAAAAGATTAAAATCAATAATGCTACGGGTGTTTTGTAAGTAAGCATTTTCAAATTTAAGAGTCAGCTTTTGTGCTTCGAAACGTATATGAAAAGAGATAATACCCGTTTAATTTTATTTTCAACACAAAAACCAAATGCATAAATGTTTTCCATTCTCAAACATTTCTCTGAAATAGGTTTCATTACATGTTACGTTGTTTGGTCACACTAGCTTCTAAAGTTTAATGATGGCTAATAAAACGTGCTAAACGATTCACTCTCTCTCTCTCTCTCTCTCTCTCTCTCTCTCTCTCTCTCTCTCTCTCTCTCTCTAGGCTGATGCGATCCCGTCCGGTCGACGCGTTGAACGAATGATGTAGGCACTACTCGTCTAATACAACTGCCCCTACAATATTTTGACATAAATGTGAACATTAAAATATCACAAAACAAAAATATACCTTTCTCGTACATACGAGATACTTCAGAAAACATTCCTTGTCAAGAGATACCATGAAAACTCAAAAATATACGGAAAAAAATCTTTAGCAACGATGATAGATATCACTAATCAAGGAGAACCTCCCTTTCACAAATAAATCAAATAAAAGCTATTTTTGTGTATATTAAATTTTCTAACCATTTGAAGGCAAGGAAACCAGAGGAAATGATGGCGGAAAACGTAAGGCCAAATTCCACTCGGAAAGTTGGAAGGATTTGCTTTATTGGATTAATGAGTTTGGAGCACATGGCACTAAGCTGTGGCCAGAAGAATCGCGGAAAATAGAGGTAGAGAGGGAAAAATTTGCATTGACTGTAAAGTAAGAAATAACTATTGAAATGAGAAATTGAAAGGGTTTTTTTTCTCCTTCACAGAGCCATTAACACAGTCAGCCAGCCGAATATGATAGAGTTTGAGTTCATGAAGGTTTCAAAGGACAAATTCAAACGGCCAGCCATGATAGTTTTCAAGCAATAATTTGCTGTAAGTAAAGACGGATTTTAGCAAATAATGTGATTAAATTTTTCATTTTTTATATCAATAATGACAATAATCTGTAATAGATAAAATATTCAATTTTACATGTATCTTATTATTACTATTATTACTATGATAATAATAATAATCAATAATAATAATAATGATAATAATAATAATAATAATAATTATTAATATTATCATTATTATTATTATTATTATAACCTTAGTTGGAATAGGAGAATGCTACGAGCCCTAGGGCTCAAACAAGGAAAGCCACTAAGGAAGAGAAATGCGGAAATGAATAACCTATGTGAGAAAAAAATCATCTTCTATATATGAAAGATTTCAAGATCAGTAGCAAAGTTAAGAGAAGGGTTTTAATGTGTAAAAAAAAAAGGTGGAGATATTCATGTCAACCTGTTAAATAAAAAAAAAAATATTTGCAAAAAGTTTGAACTTCTGAAATCCCACCGATTCAACTACCTGATAAGGAAGATCATTCCACAATCTGGTCACAGTGGATTAAAACTTATAGAATGCTGTGTAGTATTGAGACATATGAAAGAAGGTAACTGAAAAAATTAACTGCATACCTAGTACGGCGTACAGGATGGTACAGTCTAGAAGATCTGAATGCAAAGGATGGTCAGAATTATGAAAAACCTTATGCAACATGGATGAAGAACTAACTGGACGACGGTGCCAGAGATTAATATCTAGATTCGGAACAAGAAATTCATTAGACAGCAAGTTTTTATCCAGGAAATTAAGATAAGTGTCAGTCAACAGCTGTAGACCATACAGGAGAGCAATACTCGAAACAAGGTAGGATGAAAGAATAGAAAAAATCCTCAGAATAGATGGATCATGAAAATCTTAAACGGACTTCTCTATAAGCCAATTATTGTGCATCAGAAGAAGAAACAGACCGAATGTGTTCTCAAGAGTAAATTTGTAATATAGAAGCACAGTACTCATTGAAAAGGGATGTTCTCAGATATTGTGTGTAGGCCTACTTGGCATAGGCGAAAATCTCTATGTACTATCAATTGTCCCTACAATGGTATTTGATCCACCGATGAAATATAGCAAAATTATCAGCAAACCTAATCTTTATATAGGTTCATCAGGTTAAAGTAATCTGACTGACAGGCATCAAATGAGTGGACAATGAAGTGGAGTCTGCCTAAAGCACTGGCAGTTCAATTCTACAACAAGTCCTTTTCTGGTAGATATCGTTTTCCCCGGACCATCAAAACCTCAACCAACTACTTGTTTATACTCATCTGAAATATCACAGGATATAATTTTATTCAGTGTGGAATACTGTTAGGTCAGCTTGGTTTTAACTTGGGTTTATGATTTTTTTTCAAGCTCTCGAAGCGATACCAGACTATGGTTAATGACTTTTCAGAAAGCATTTCCTCCCTTTTACCATGCTTGATCTTGCTTAAGGCCTTGATTAATATATTGCCAGGGTACAAGGAGAATACATCAACCTTGAGGGTTCTTCTGGATATATAACAAGATGGCCTTGGGTAAAATAACTTCATGCTCGGCAAATATTGAGCATCCAGCAGGATTACCGAAAGGAATGCGGTAGAAGACTATCATCTACAAGTACATGATTATGTTGTCCTTTTATCACTATCCAAAAATATTTCACGTTGGCTATTTTCTCCTTTGAAAACTACTATGTTTTGATTTTTCATTAATATTTATAGCGTCGTCTGTAGTTACTACAAACAGTGGTACATAATACAGTTTATGTTACATAATCTCATCCATATCTAAAAGGCACCCAGCCTATTGAGGATTGAAAAGTCTATAATATTCAATCTGATTTTACAAGTTTCTTAGTGCTACCCTTTGTAATTACAGTTCTTTTAAAATTTTGAAATTGCATTTCTTGATTGGGCTGAAAAGGGCACTGAATTATCAAACAATTGTGTTTTCACAAATTCTTTCACTGTACTCTGTTAATGATTCCGTACTCAAAAAGTTCCTGCATTTCTTCGTACCCTCATCATTGGTAGTCGTACTAGTTGGGGACAGAAGTTTTTACACATCATATGTACTTGGTTATCACCACCACCCGTCTCTGCATCAGCTCGTTTGTCATTCAGTACATCTTGACTAGGTGAGATGAATACCTTGAATTTCAGGTAGTCAAGTATTTTATTTCTAATGTGAGTCTCATATAGATGAATTATCAAAAACAAGGCATTGATTCTCGTTTTTATTCAAGGCAGAATACAACTATGAACATCTGATATCGACCTCTCTGCCTGGGTCACTTAAATGTAGTCATGAACATAGTCAGTCTTGGTGATGTGATAATGCTACTTGAGAACTTGCAGGGCTTATTCATCCATTGTGTTCCCTGATTGATGGGAAACTATTTGAGGGATCTGTTTTGTTTTTCTTAACCTCTAAATGCCCGGCCATGGTTTAGCAAATTATTGACAACGTAACATTCGACTATGTGAAAATATTTACTAACAAGATAATCTTTTTTTAATATTTACCAATAAACAAATTTTAATAACAATAATACTTGACCTTGGGAATAAATATTGTCTAAGTTTAATTTTTTTCTATTCAGAGGCATGGATTTGAATCTTGACCGAGTAAAATTGACATTCCTTGAAATGAATTCATCATTAATATTTTATTACTAAGGTCAATTAATAATAATGTCTGTTTGTGGCTCAAAATTTCATTTTTGTAAGTGACAAAATTCTCATATCATGGTCACGTGCATAAAAAAATCTGCAATCGAATCGGCTATCATGTTTTATATGGATTTATTTAAACTAAAAGTACAAATTACTAAATTTGACGGTAAATTGTAGAATAAAGGCGGAAGGAGTATATAAGACCATGCTAGGTGATATATCTTAATACCGTGCTAGGTATTAAGATATATCTTATACCGTGTTAAGCAGTATATCTTAGCACTCCATGTTTGCCAACAGTTATATAAGCGGATGAGCAACTTGGTGGAGTAACGAGAACTTTGGGTGTGGAGGAAAGGTCCCCTTAAATCTCGATAAGTCACTGGCAGCAGGGTGACAGATTGTTTTTAAGGCGACAGACAAGATGCCTTTTCGGCTTTTACTCCTGATGCCTGGCGGATAATATTACTGGAATTAGCTTGGACCAGCAGGGGTCACTTGCCTTAGTTAGATAGGCACTGCGCATCACAAGGCACTGGCTATCCTTTGATGAATCTAGCCAATGAATTCTCTATGGACTTAGTCAATGGAAAGCAACAATGACAGAATGGGCCCATTCCCGGAATAGCAGGGTGTTAAGAATCTTCCAGTTTTTAAATGCTAAATAAGAATAGAAAATTGTCAATTGGAAAGTTTGAGCCATGGATCGGAATGGGAAGTTACGGCAAGTGGAGAATGAATTTATAAAATATGGTTTGGAGACCTTGGCCCCAACTGAAAGGCGTTGTGAGGGGATTAGAAAAGAAATTTTAGACCAAGGCATGTATATATATATATATATATATATATATATATATATATATATATATATATATATATATATATTATATATATGTGTGTATGTATATATATGTATATATACATATGTATATATATATATTATATATATATATATATTATATATATATATATATATATATATATATATATATATATATATATATATATATATATATATATATATATATATATATATATATATATATATATATATATATATATATATACACAGTATATATATATATATATATATATATATATATATATATATATATATAATATCTACTCAGGAAGAACAGATGCATGATCTGTTTTTCCTGAGTATGTATATATATATATATATATATATATATATATATATATATATATATATATATATATATATATATATATATATGTATATATATATAATATATATATACTATATATATATATATATATATACATATATATATATATATACAGTATATATATATATATATATATATATATATATATATATATATATAGTATATATATATATATATATATATATATATATATATATATATATATATATATATATATATCTACTCAGGAAGAAGAGAAGGGGTAAGAGTAATGATATCACCAAAAGCAGAAAAGGCATTAACGGAATAGAGAGTTGTAAATAGTAGATTGTTACTTCCAAAGTTTAAATCAAATCCGTACAATATGAATATTATAGTTTGCTATGCACCAACACACGATTCCCTCGTAGAGAGAATGTAATGGGCGTTGGGGGTCTTGGCGAAGTTGCAAATGAAAGTGGGGCATATTTTACAAGTTTTAGTTCAACAAACAATACTGCTATTGGAAGTACTTTTTTCCAACAGAGGGATATCCACAAATACACAAGAACATGAAGAGACCAAACCTAATGAATGGAAGCTAGGAGTGTTTGTGAAAATGGGTATAAAAGAAGATCTGATTAATTGCAATAATTACAAAGGCATTACACCTATGGCAGTTGTCATGAAAATATATAGTATGCCTTTTCTAAAGACACTAGAGAGAAAGAGCGATGGAAAGCTGAGATGAACAAACAGGATTTAAAAAAGGCAAAAGTTGTATCAACCAAATTTTCCTTTTAAGACAAGTTGTACAGCAATGTGAAGAATATAAAAATCCATTTTTGATGACATTTGTGGACTATGTAAATGCCTTTGATAGTGTGCAATTTTGTGGAGAGTCCTGCATTATCATGGAGTTCCTCTTAAATATGTAAATTATTCATGAGCATAGCAAGCGCAAAGTTAATGTTAGTGGAGTCCTATCAAATGAATTTCCAGAGATGAGTGGAGTACTCCAAGGGAATGTGTTGTCACCTATGGTGTTTATCATCCCTACGAATTTTGATATGCATAGAACAATTAGGGATGGTAGAGAAGGATTGGACTGGAATGGTAACAAGAAATAAGCTGACCTAAAGAATGCTGATGATGCTGTCCTTTTTAGCAGAACAATAAAAGACTGGCAAAGCTTGCTTACCATAATGCATGCTCTATCACATGAGGATGGACTCAAGATAAATATAACGACAGATGATGAGAGTGAAATATGCAATGGAAAATGAAATATTAAATAGGTGGAATCATTTAGGAACTCTGATCTCTAATACAGGATCATTAGAATTTGAGTTCAATGAAAAACTTAAAAAATAAACCATATAACGGCTAGGTTAAGTAAAATTTGGATCTCATATCACCTGAAATTACATATAAAAATCCGGCTATATATCGGAAAAGAGTCGTGGTATGAGAATTAAACAATATTCAACAGATTTTGTAGATTTGAGAACAAAGCCCTCACATGAATATTGGGAGTTAAATGGCAGGACAGGATTATAAACGAAACTATAAGAGATTACTCAAATGACATACATGGAAGAGATCATGGTGAGGGGTAGATGGAGATGGTTTGGGCATGCTCTTCCAACTCCCCAAGAGAGATTAGTTCATCTAACTTTTAACTGGGCTCCACGGGGCACTAGAAGAGTTGGAAGACTCAGGCCTATATGGCTGAGAACTATGAAGTGTGAAGTAGGAAATGATGAATGGAGAAGTATTGATTTAAAAGCTCAAGATAGAGACTACTGGCGAAATCTAACCGAGGCCCTTTTCATCAATAGGCATAGGAGTATATATATATATATATATATATATATATATATATATATATATATATATATATATATATATATATATATATATATATATATATATATATATATATATATATATATATATACATATACATATATATATATATATATATATATATATATATATATATATATATTTATATATATACATATTTATATATATATATATACATATTTATATATACATATATATATATATATATACATAATTATATATATATATATATATATATATATATATATATATATATATATATATATATATATATATATATATATATATATATATATTGCTAGCCTGAATTGTGGGCTCCCAGAATTAATTCTATTCAGAGGCATATGTTTGATTTCGAATACTGACCAAGATAAAAGCACATACTAAAAAATCAACTTTCTTTTGAATACTTGCATCATCGAGTGAATTCAATATCAAAATTGGTTTATGGATAAATAAATTTAAATACTCCTGTCGCCTGTTGGATGATGATATTGGAATTAGCAAAGACTGGCAGGGTAACTGCCTTATTTAGATAGTCAGTGTTCATCGCAAGGAGCTGGTTATCCTTTAATGACTCTAGCCAATGAATCCTCTGAGGATTTAGTCAGTCACTTAGACAACTGGCAAAATTAAACCGATACCCTTTGCGTCAATAGTCGAAGGAGGATATGATGATGATGATGACGATGATATAAGGAGGCTTCAGATTTACTAGAAAGGCAACCGAAAGCAAAAAACATTTTGAACTATATTGATTTTTTTATTCAATATACAGTAAACCTTCATTGTCAGTGAATTCCTGAAAACCAATTTAGAGTCAACAAATGGATACAAATCAGTAGACTCTTTAGCAGCTCTTTTAGGGGGGGACACTAAAAACTCGAGCCATTGTTCTCTAATCTTGGGTAGTCCCATAGCGTCTGTACCATGGTATTCCACAGTTTTGGTTTCGAGTACTCTTGCTTGAGATACTTTTGCACACTATTCTAGCGGCTTCCTTTTTTTCTTTCTCAACGGACTCTTTTTCCAGTTGGAGCCCTTGGGATTAAAGCATCTTGCTTTTTCAACTACAGTTGTAACTTAGCTAATAATAATAATAATAATAATAATAATAATAATAATAATAATAATAATAATAATAATAATAATAATAATAATAATAATAATTGTTCCCATTCTGGATCAAGTCTGTAATAATATCAGCATAAGAAAAATAATGTGATGATTGCTAAACCCCATGATTTTATTATGGTTAAAATTTTTACCAAGTATTCTGTGCTTTATTTGTTGAGTAATAAACATAAATGTACAAATTGGTTCAATTTCGCAATAGTGAAGAATCATGTAAAAAGAATCTTGAATGTGGATGTTGATCCGCATCACTGCCCAAATCTAATTACTTAGAAGTTAGCCCATTTCTGACATATCCTGCTATTGTTATTAAAATTTATCTGTAACATTCAAAGTAATAAGCAACAATATCCAAATTGGTCCAATCTCGCAATAGTCAAGAATCCATTGAAAATAAATACAGAATCCGGATGGTGATCCAAATCACCACCAAAATCTAATCACTACTATTATAATTCATTTATGACATATGAAATTTTCATCAAAATTCATACGTAACTTTTGAGTTAAGCTGGTGACAAACAAAGAAAGAGAGGTGAAAGCATAACCTCCTTGGTGGAGGTAATAATAATAAACACCAACCAAAGCCTGGAATCAGGTATCAACGGACACAGCATACCAGTGCTGACATCACAGAAAAGGGTGGAGTTGGGGTCATTGAAGGCAATGTCTTTCCAATGGAGAGACATGCAGGATGACCTGCAAGTTTGGTACCCAGTGGTCCTTTCATTGCACGTCTGTCAAGGCATTGGAATCTATTCCCAGGTGGAGAGCAGCCACTATGTTAGAATACTCGAAAGGGTGTCTGTGACGAGATTCAGTTTACCAGGGATGTGATGAAGGGTACTGTTGTACTCAGCAAACCCGGAGAAGTTGCTTTGAATGGAAAATAAGGCATTGGACTGTTGAGAGAAGGTGTGCACTATGGACATGTTGTCCATGTGAACAACAAAGGGCCTGCCCTCTAAGAACTGCGGGAGTGATGTACAGAAAATATATTGACAGTAATTCGCAGTCATAGGAAGCGTAGCTGGATTTCACCTTGAAAATTTTCCTACTGAAGAAGGGGAATCAGTGGGGCTGATGCATTAACCATCTGTTCAAGTATTGCCCCTAGAGTGACATCACTGCCATCAGGAGAGAGTAGGAGGGGTGCAATTAGCACACAAAAGGCGAGAGAAGTAGCAGTTACCTCGGCATATTTTTAATTGAAGAAAGGCACTTCCTGAAGGGGCCCCACTTCAGGATTTTTGGATTGCTCGAGGGAGGCATAGAGGATGGCAAGACTGGCAGTGATGGCTGGAAAGAACCAGTGACAATAGCTCACCATGCCTAAGAACTCCTGCAGTGCTTTGACTGTCAAGGGAGTAGAGAAATTTTTTACTGCTGATACCTTCTCAGGAAGAGCATGGATGCCTTCAGGGAGATACAGTGCCCAAAAGAATGCCACTTCCTTCCTACCTGACTACAAGGCTGTTCTGATGCAGGTGGTCGAGGATGATGTTTAGGTATCGTAGGTGGTCTTTTTAGAGTGAAAGAATAAAAGTATGTCATTTATGTAACATATGCCGAAGGGGAGGTCCACTAAGATACCATCCAGGAGTCTTTGAAATGTGGACTCTGTATTACAAAGACCAACGGACAAGCATTTGAAAGAGTATCCAACGATGGGGGTGGTGATGGTAGTCTTGGGGATGTCATATGGGTTCATGGGCCCCTAATAATATCCCTTCCGGAGGTTGAGGGTACAAAACACTTTAGCACTGTGAAGGTAGATGGTGATGTCAGTGATGTTGAGGATGAGTTAGTGGTCTAGTTCTGTCTGCATCTTAAGACACTTGTACTAATCTGCACAAGGGCAAAGGGATACATTCTTATTCTTCAAAAAAATGTAGGGGTGATGAACGTGGCTTGAGGACTATTAAAGGCGAATGTGCATTTAGCCGCTGTCAAACTATATGTTAAATATTTGAATCTTGCAAATACTGGGGGCCATGCTATCTTGATATTGGTGATAAATACCATGCTTGGTAGGAATCCTGGGCATCTGTTATGTTCTGGGTAGAAGATGCTGGGTTATAAAGTGATGTGGAGGTAGGCAACCGTTGGCATGCTGATGTAGAGTGCAGAGTCAGAGGGAGCAGGTTATTAGGGTATGGATGAGTAAAAGTTAATATCGACTAAACACCGTTGTGCGACATCAACCAGCAGGTGAATATGGGCGATGAAATCTGCAGTAATGAAAGGTATCTCATAACCATGGGCAAAGATGGTAGTTACAATGGCGGCCGCCAAGAGGTCATCAACAGGCTTAGAATGACCACGTCGTTGCTTTGTGATGGAACGGGGAGAAGGAAACGAAACGCACCAGTTCCTAATCAACAAACAAAGACCAATCCATGCTTTTGGATCGCCCAACGGTTGTTGGGAGAGTTGAAAATCTAAGTATATATTCATATACTCCCAATGGGTCACAAGGCTGACAATTGCATAAAAAAAAGATAATATTTGACATTACCATGTGTACGTTCAATGGTTTATGTCGTTTACGTTGAGTGATGCTTGCAGCTTAAAAGCAGTTACAGCTAGAGAGGAACCTCTAGTTGACATTAGCTTAAAAATGACAACAGAATAAGGGTAATAAAAATAAGAGTTAAAATTGGCGTGCGTTCCATTCCATGGCTTTTGTCTGTAGTCCGATGGCGGTCACTATGCACACTACGTGGGGGAAGAGAGAGGGAGTGCTTTTCCTTTATTTGAATGAGCGTTTCTTGACGCGTGTGTATCACAAACTCTGCATTTATATGCAGAAAAATATACAAGCTTCATATATTTTTAAAAAAAAATAATAATATTTTTTAAGCATACCTGAATTTAGTGATACTTGGTTTTTATCTTGAGTAAGAAAATATGTATAAATGAGCTTAGATATTCATATGTAAATGTATACAATAAATACATATGAAGTTATGTATAATGGTATCTATGTATATGTATACATGCATGTGTGTGTACAATAAGTATGTTAAGTATATGTATATGTACATGTTTCTGGATATGCATAAGAAAAAGCATTAGAATAAACCCTTATTAGAATGAAGAAATTGTAAGAAACTATCGGAAGATATAGAAAAGGAAACTAACTTCATGACATTTGACCTGATCCTTAATCATCCCACCTGGTTTTGTATTTATGTGCGTTCTCTTATTGGACCATGTATAGCCTATTATGAAATTCTCTATCAATAAATCAGTCCTTTTGATAATGTTGCGAGAAGATACTGTTTAGGATTAATTTTGTACTTTCAGTCTTTCCTTATGATATACTGTATATGAATATATAAATATTTGTGTGATATACTGTATATGAATATATAAATATTTGTGTATATATATATATATACATATATATATATATACATACATATATATATACATACATATATATATATATATATATATATATATATATACATATATATATATATATATATATATATATATATATATATATATATATATATATATATATATATATATATATATATATATATATATATATATATATATATATATATATATATATATATATATATATATATATATCGGTACAGAAGCTATTCTCAATATATGCAAGCACTTATAAGAGAGAGTAAAAAGATTAAGCAAAAAGGCATCTTATAATTGAAAGTGGGATGGTCGCCAGAACATAGTACGACCTTCGTTGTCCTTCGGCGATTATCAAAGCACGTGAGGATTGAAATGGCAGCCAGCTGGGTAAAGACAAATGGATCACGACTGCTTATTGTTCACACGATCTCAGCACGCGGCAGTCGCATTCTTCTTCACGTCAACGCTCTTGGACAACGCAACATCGGAAATTCATGAATATGTGGCAGCTCAACCATTACAAAAAATCTTACCCATTACACTTTTACATTGCGTTCTTTTAAAATATTTTGGACTCCACGCGAACTTTGGACGCTACGGATTCGAA
>NC_090725.1:122740145-122762645 GCF_036898095.1 Palaemon carinicauda | reverse complement strand
AGGGGAGTTATGAAGTCTAGATTAACCACAGTCAAATGCAGCACTAAAATCAACAGCAATAATACAAACTTCCTAGCCAAAAACAAGGAATTTATGTATAGCACTGGAAATTCTAAGAAGGGCATGACATGCTCCAAAGTCATTGTGAAAGCCCAACTGCAAATTAGAAACAGATGACTACCTTCAGCATACCTATTTAGATGCTTTGCCACAAGATGTTCAAAAAGTTGAAATTGGGCCGCAATCAGCACGGCTAGAGCAACCACGCACATTAACCCAATGGTGTAACATTATCAATTTTCCAACAAATGCAAAAAGAACTTCCCTTAGCTAGCTTGCAATAAATAATAGACAACTTAGGAGCCAACAAATCAGATGTCTTCATTAAAAAAAAGGAAAAATACCATTTTGGTATACACCTCATAAATATCCAGATCCATAATCTTTTTTTTAATATTACAGAACCATTAATGCTAAACTCATTAGTTTAGTTTCAGGAAAACTAAGAATAAGGAATATCAGATTTCTCATTACACTGTTTACTGTCAAACACATTAGCCAAAAGGTTGTATTTTCCTTTGGACAGAGAGTGACTGAGCCATAAGGTTTAAGTAAACGAGAAAATTTTATAGGCTATCTGAATAAGATAGTGCAGATTTGAAGCAACTTTCCATTAATGTCCCAGGATTGTACCAGACAGGATTTCGTTTATGGTCAAATTGGTTTTTCTTTTCAGTTGAAGCATAACTTCTCAGAACAATAACTTTCGGTTGGCCATAGTTTACCATGTCCAATATGCTCTGTTACATTTCCAAAGATAATAAGCCTCCTGTTTCTCCAAATAAGAATGTCTACAATCATCCTTGAACCAGGGTTTGTTCTTTACTCGGGATTTTAACAAAATATCTGATTTTCATATCTGAGAATAACAGGCTCAGCCCCTTTATAAAACTGGAGCTAATTCAAATACAAAAGATCACTCAAAATGCTATCCTAGTCTGCTTGAGATTTTATATGTATCATACAAAACCAAGGCATGATCAGACATTCCATTTGGAAGACGAACTTTGCTTGTTACTAGGTTATATACTAGGTTAAAACAGTTGCCATACTTGTGAGTAGTCTCATTTATAATTTCCTCACAACCAGATTCAGAGGCAAAACCCAAAGCTCTTATGCAATGGCGATCAGTAGGAGAAACAAAATTTAACCACTCCCCTTGGTGAGCACTGAAGATATCAACAAACACAAAAGAGACCTTTCTATCATCGTGTAGCTTGTCTAAAGTGGTATGAAGACAATCTAATATAGAAGCTTCCAAGTCTGGATTACGACAGAGGAAACAAAGGTTTTTATGCTTGTCAAAAACTTGTAATCACTCTTAAAAATAAGCAGAGAAGAGTGTACCGCAGTTACGGTGCAACACAACATTAAACGTGGAAAAGCATTGCATTTTATAAAAAATATTTGTAAATATTGCTGTTACCAGTATTTTATAGTTTTATGAAAGGTTCATGTAGGCTATGCCACACAGTTTTCTCTTTTACTCTTATAACTTCTTACATAACTGTTTCACAATAATAAACACTTGATCCACTACCCATTTCCTTTTCTACAAACCCAAACTGTTCTTCTATCTGTCATCATTATCATTAACATATTTATCATCATTATTATTATTATTATTATTATTATTATTATTATTATTATTATCATCATAAAAATATTTTAAGATAAGTGAAAATGTTAAAACAGGTACATCATACATAAACTATGAAGAGACACTTATGTCAGCCTATTCAATATAAAAAAAAAAAAAACATTCGCTGCAAGATTGAACTTCAAAAGTTCCAAAGATTCAACTGCCTAATAAGGAAGATTATTCCATAACATTGTCATAGCTGCAATAAACCTTCTAGAATGCTGTGTAGTGCTGACTCTTGATGGAGAAGACATGACTTGGAATTAAATGCATGCCTAGTATTACATGCAGAATGGTAATGTCTGGGAAGATCTGAATGCAAAGGATTGTTATGAAAATCTTATGCATTGTGCATAAAAAACTAACTGATCGACGGTGCCAAAGATTAATATCCAGATCAGGAAAAAGAAATTCAATAAACCACAATTTCTTATCCAACAAATTAATAAAAAATTCAGTAGCTGAAGGCCAGACCGGAGAATAATAATCAAAGCAAGGCAGAATGAAAGAGTTAAAACACTGGCTAGTACGGTGGTAATGTGTTCGCCTAGTATTCGCATGGTAGCAAATTGATCCTTGGCCAGGACCGTGAGTTAAAGCGGTTTAGTGGGGAGGCAATTGCTGTAGTGGGCACCACAGCGGGGCTTGCCCGGCTGACGTTCTGGCGAGTATATATTCTGACGAAAAGAACTAAAACCAGACATTTTAACCTTTACCCTTTAGATTGCTCACCAAAAATCTAAAAAGACTTTCTCAAGAAGCCATTTTTTTTTTTTTTGCAACTGGAGAGGAAACAGACCCAATGTATTTCTCAAAAGTGAACTTGCTATCAAAAATCACACCTACAGGTTTAAAGAGGGTCATATCGAGTTAAAGAAATATCATCAATGCTGAGATCTGGATGTTGAGGAGCCACTGTCCTCGACGTACGTTAAGTAACAGTATGTCTTTTCTTCTCAGTTTTAACCCATTTTTATATGGGGTCGTTGTTATGGATAAGTTGTATCCTTTGATTTCTGTTCTATGCTTCGTTTTTGTCAATACTTTTCCATAGCAAATCATCCCCTACAGGCCTACACAATCACCCCATCTCTTTCTCTCTCTTCTTTCTACCCCGAACTTCCATCTCCAACGTATGTCTTCCAACATGGCGTTTGTCTCTTCATAACAAGTGTCCATACAATCTAAGACTTCCCTCCTGTATTTTCTTTGACACTTCAACTACCTTTGTTAATTCTTTAATATACTCATTTCGAATCCTATCCTTCATTGTTACTCCAGACATCCACCACAGTACTCTCATTTCTAGTACTTCCATCAACTTCTCTGTTTTCCTCATACTTGCTGTTTCTGTTCCACATAAGATAAATGGTCTTAAAACCGTCCTATGAAACTTTCCCTTCAATCTCAGAGGAACCTTGTCACAGAGAACCCTAGATACAGACCTCCAGTTGTTCCATCCTACCTGGATCCGATGTTTCACCTCTTGAACCATGCTTCCACTAGCCTCTACTATGGACCCCAAGTACTTTAAACTTCTTTACACTTTTCTTTCTTACCCATCCATTCTTAATGTTCTGTCCATTATCCTCAGTAATAATGGCACACATATATTCAGTCCTTGACCTGCTCATTTTCATTCCTCTCCTCTTGAGTGCTGCTGTCTACCTCTTTAGCTTCTCCAACTCCTCTCTGCCCACAACACTGTCATCTATCAGCTGCCTTATGCAAACTATTTCATCCACAGTGCCGCTTCCTTCCACAAATCCTAATTGTTCTTTTTCTATTCTCACTTCCTCTCTTAACCTAACATCTATCAAGTAATCCTATGCCTCTATACACAAACACTTACAACAAGTAATAGTTAAAAGACTTCATTCTTAGAGGTATAATGATAGCAAACTAATTAGGAGCGTCTTCTATTGGGTTGTTAACTTACAGTACTCATGTTTATATGATCTTCTAATTATATCAAATCCTAATTACACTTAACATAGCCTTATATTTCAAGTACTTGGTTACATTAGTTAATAACACTTTTAACCGCATAGAACAAGTTTCAGTTTCAATTTTGAGTGTCATCCTTCTCCTCAGTATCAACCTCTCGAGTGTTGTTTGGATTGTTACAGTTTTCAGTCTGGCAAGGGTCACATACAACCTACTAGGAACGCCTATTGAATGGGTCAACAACTTTACCTACTTAGGTGTTAACCTCAACTTCAGGCTATCACCCACCCCCGAAATAACGCTCCTCAAGCACAAGGCCAACAGCCGACTGAACGCACTCCGACGCATCACGTCCCTAAATCAGGGTGCAACACATCACATTCTAAGACTCTTCTACATTCAGGCTGTACGCTCTTTGGTAGAATATGCAGCCCCTGTTCTCACTACCCTCAGCCCTACACAGGAAAAGTCCATTGAAGTAATTCAAAATAATGCCATGAGGACCATCCTCGGTGCCCCGATTTGGACCAGGCTCTCACTGCTTCGAGCCGAAACCCATCTCCTGCCACTCACAGATAGGATAAACTCACGGAACAGCTCTATAATCTTCAAAACTTTCAAGACCAACCGGAACTGCCCACTCCATAACAAACTTCAAGGCCTAATCTCTCTTTTGGAAGATTTGGCCCCTCCTCACACCTATGCTGGCCATCTTATCACAGCCCTAAGATCCAACGGCTCTCAGACAATGCTATCTACACTCAAAAAAGACACCTTCCACCCGGACTTTTCGGAAAAACCCCCCTGGATTCCCAGCCCAGTCAAGTACCACTACACCACCCTCCCGTTCTCCAAGGCGCTATGCCCACCAGCACAGGCCTTTAGAGCAGCCCTTGATTCGATCACCCTCACGCTCGCTGACAATGTGTATTATACTGACGGCTCTGTAGACAGGGAGGTTCCTGCGGCAGCTGCAGCAGTCTACTCCCCACATTTCTCGGACTGCTGGAGGATCTCCAACAATGCCTCCACACTCCAAACTGAATTAGTTGCCATACTCAAAGCCCTCACACATTCACTCACCAGTCAAGGTAACACCACGATACATACTGACTCCAGAGGAGCTTTGGCAGCAATCAGGAGCCAAGATATCCGAGAAAACACACTCATCATCTCCTCTATCAGACAGATAGCCCACACACATGCTCTCCAGAACCGACAGATCACACTAAATTGGATCCCCAGTCATATAGGTATACTCGGTAATGAAGAAGCCGATCGATTAGCGAAGCAGGCCCTCCAAGTCACCACTATCAGCATAACCCTTAACCCATCGCATGAACAGTTCAAATCAGCAATGAATGCTTACTGTCAAACACAACTACATAGCTCCATCAGACAAGCCCTATTTGCCTCGTCAAAATCAGCAAAATGGTATATCAACACTACCAGCCTGGCACCACATGATCTACCAAAGAACACGCCCCGCAAACTAGCATTAATCTACCACAGACTAAGGTTAGGGTACCCCTGCTCATGGGAAATCATCAACCCTGAGGGTAGGCAATGCAAGTACTGCGAAGCTGTTCCGGCACTCCCACTAGATCATTACCTCTGCTACTGTCCAGAAACCACAAATCTGAGACAAAACCTCGGCCAAGGAGTGCCACATACTGCAGAACATGTGACTGCCCACATTCTCAAAAACATAGAGACGCTTGCAGGTTTTCTGCGATCTTACCCCCCACCTAGGTAAGAAAAGTCTCTCCCAGCCTATGCAGATATCAACTCTCAACCACCCTTAGCCTTCTCTCCTTGGTTAAGGCTTTCCTCCGCCCTTTTTTGCCCTCTAACACAAATCACTCCGCTCCTCTCCCAGCCCCTCTAACTCACTGGGACCAAGTTCTATAACCTTTCACCCTTAAAACTTCATCTCAACTCTTTAGCCCTCAACAGGACCTAAACACTGGGTCTCTCGACCCTGCCTGCTTAAAGCAGGTATTCATATAAGAAAAATCCCTTCGACTCTGTCCCTGGCATACCAGAGCCATACCCAGTGACACCAGGCAAGCAGTAACAAGCACTTATGCCTAAAACTGCTTCTTTCCCCTCCCACCGAGAACCCTTCCCTCCTCTCCCAGTCTCTCTAACTCACTGGGACTAAACTCTTTAATCTTTCACCTTTGAGCTTAATCTCATCACTTTGGCCCTAAACAGGCCTAAACACTTTGTTTCTTGACCTTGCCTGCCTAAAGCAGGCATTTCTATAAGTAAAATCCCTTGACGCCGCCCATGGCCAGCCAGGGGCTTAATCAGTGCTGGCCCTTGGGCTGAGCAAGCTCACAACATGTTGCGAAATCTAATTGACCTTTGCAAGCAGCAATAAGTACTTACACTTAAAACTGCTTCTTTCTTCTCCCACTGAAAACCCTCCTTTCCTCTCCCAGACTCTCCTACTCACTGGGACTCTTTACTATACAGCCTTTCCCTTACCACTATAAAACCTCTTTTTGCCCCTAACTAGGGAAAAGGAAAAATATACGTCCAGGCCCCGCTGATCGTCAACCACCACACCTACCCGCCGGGGAAACCACCTAGGGGCTAGACGCACCGTCAAAAAGCCCCTGTCTGGAGAGAAGCTCCGGGCAATCTAAAGAAGAAGAAAGAAGGCTACCTGCGCACTAAGGTGGCCTGAGAAGACCTCATATCTATAGACCTTGATCACCACCATACTACAGCTTATCACTTAATCTAATCGACTCCAGGAATGACATAAAATATGTGATTAGAGCCATAGAGCTCAGCTTTAAGGCCCCCGTACACACTATGATTCATGATGTGCTCGGTGTTGAATGGATGCATTGAAAAAAAGACTTTTCCACACGAAGCTGACCCATCGTGTTGATGGACCGACCCGATTTCATGTGTCTGCTCAGTGTTGTGTCATCATTCAAAGGGCTAGGACTTCCTCTCAGCTCTAGCGCCAATGGCTAACTAACCGCCTGCGATGGAATGGACAAGGACCAATACTCATCATATTATTGAATGGCTGAAGGATCATCCATCTGTTTGGAATATCCAGTGCAAGCAGTATAAGATGAAAAATATCAGGAGTGCAAGCTTGGAAACTACAAAATCAGGCTTATCGAGTTTTGTAATCTGTACATCGAGGAATGAACACATCACTAAAAGCTGCATACACTTAAGACAATTCAACAAGGATATATCTGCAATCAAAGCATCACAGAAGTTCGGAACTGAAATGGAAGATGTCTAAACCGCAAAATCATGGGGTTTTGATGAGCTACATTTCCTGACTGACAACAGAGAATCTCTTGTGTCCACTTCCAACTTAGATGAATAAGAAACTACCAATATTAAAGTAAGTTCATAATTCTATTGTGCGCACTTGCACTACTGCAAAAATAGAATTTACATACTTATTACTATACATATATGACAAAGAAATAAGCTAATCTCCATTGTATAACCTACTCACTCTCTCTCTCTCTCTCTCTCTCTCTCTCTCTCTCTCTCTCTCTCTCTCTCTCTCTCTCTCTCTCTCTCCGGATGGTCTAAAGTCTTTGAGAAATCCAAAATTCTTGTAACTCTTTGTAACTCACTCAAAAGAAATAAAATATTCTCGCTCTTATAGGCAATAGGCTACTCTCTCTCTCTCTCTCTCTCTCTCTCTCTCTCTCTCTCTCTCTCTCTCTCTCTCTCTCTCTCTCTCTCTCTCTCTCATTGCATACACTCTCAAAATGAAAGCTGAACTGCAACTGGGCAGCTAGAGCTGCAAAAAGAAGCGAGCAGTGTTGCAGTACAGTTAGGACGCTAGTAATTTTTTCAACACCACTACTGCATACGGGGCTTAAGGTCTAGGAAGCCATGCAGATCCATAAAAATCTTAGAAGATATTCATTAACGCACATGCATAGCCATTTGCGTGTGCGTGTGTGTGTGTGTATATATATATATATATATATATATATATATATATATATATATATATATATATATATATATATACATGTCACACATATACATATCACTAGTGAAAACACCCAGACTCAATTCCAGCATAACTTCCGCAATCAGAGGATATGATATTTATCAACAGCATGCCTTTACAGGATTGGACAGACGTCAGAGCAGGACTGAGTAAAAGCATTCTCGTCGAAAAATTCCAACTCAAGAGCCGGAAGGTAAAATTTTTTTGGAACGTGACGTTCCAAAAAAATTGTATTCCTAGCTTATTCAACAGGAATACAAATGAAAATTAGATTGAATATACTGTACAGTATATAACGGTATGCATTATTATTAACATACAAAGTCCCATAAATATTAGCTTGAACCAAATTACATGCACAAAGTATTTAATGCACAACAAAAATTAATTAAACCAAGGATGGTACCAAGTTATCTTGCTAAATCTATATAGTAACCTACTTGGCACCTGCCATTCCTAATACAGAAGCATTCTTTGTGGCTCCGGAACCATCATGCTGAACGAATGAGAAGAGAAACTTGTGAATGCAAATTCCTCTCCCAGGAAACATAAATTTAATTAAAATTCTTTTTCTAACTAGATTAAAGAAAACTGAATAAGCAGTTATGAAAATAATTGAGAAAAATATGATTAAATTTTTAAGACATCATTCCTAATGAATAAAATTAATTGCGTAGCCTGAATATAGAAATTACTGGAGGTGATATCTAATATTTAGACCTTTGACAGTTTTGCAGTAAATAGCCCTAGACTTATGCGGTTTGTCAATTTAAAATAGATCTCAATACCACAGGAACACTCAATACATAGGCTAATGTAGGTTACCTCCGCTTGTAATGTTAATAAAACTAACTGCTAATTTATGGTCAACTATCTATTTCTACATAGTATTAAACACTTAACAAAATAAAAATTTCTATAGAATTCAAGTGCAGGAAGCTTACTCTTAAGTATTTATACAGTGCTTTAAAGAACTATGGACTTTAGAAGTAAAATTCTTGGTCTACACAAGCAAATATAAAAAGATAATAATAATAATCCTTCACAATACGAGATTCTAAAGTAAATATCAACTATTGTCTCACATATATATATATATACATGAACTTTATGGAAGGATCTACCATTGTAGATATTATTGCTTATTAAAATAATATAAAGAGAAATTACAGTAATTTTTCCTGTAAAAAAAAAATCCCATCCAAGCATAATGACAGTGTAATTGGCCATTTTCCGAGGAGTATATCAGAGCCACCTGCTGTCGGGAGGAAAAAAAAAAGAAAAAAAAATTCTGAACGGTGATAACACGGCACAAACAACCAACTGTTGACAATGCACGTCTCACGATACTGTATTTTAACCACTGAACCGGAAATGACTCCCAGGTTTTTTTTTTTCGAATTCCACTAGAACAGTGATATAAAACTAAAAAATCTCAACTTAAGTCAACATCTCTCAACGGTATTTGCCGTTTAAATTTTTATGAAATGTAAACATTTCCGTATTTTGCCAACTAATCAACAATACTGTTATTATTTCTTACCCAGGCCAAAATTTAAACTACTCATTACTGTACAATAACATAACAAGGCTAAGACGGCATATACCAACAAATCTGAAGATTGCAAGGCTTAGAAAAAAACAAAAAACAGAAAGAACCAATAATGGAGGCAACAATGAAGACATTCGTTTAGATGTGGAACCAGTCACAAATGGTAATATAACCGTGTAATAAAAAAAATTATTACTAGTTGAGATAGTCTAAGAGTGAAAAAAAAAATTAAATAAAAAATTCAAAATATGGATCAATATTACCATGCACATACACACACACTACCTATACTCATTTCCTAGGTTATACACCATACACACACACACACACACTCTCTCTCTCTCTCTCTCTCTCTCTCTCTCTCTCTCTCTCTCTCTCTCTCTCTCTCTCTCTCTCTCTCGTGTGCGTGTGTGCGAGAGCACAGATAATTTATGGAATAGCATCGGATCCCGAATATTGCCCATCCAATTGTAAATAGGAACCACCATCTCCTGAAGTCACGAAGAATGGCTGTGGGGCTAGCAATCTCATTCCTATAGATTTGCAAGGAAAGTATTAGACTGCGCTCTTCAAGTGTTATTTATATTTTTTTGTATATCATATATACATATACACATACATATACATATACATATATATGTATACATATACATATATACGTATACATATATATATATATATATATATATATATATATATATATATATATATATATATATACAGTAATGCCCATGCAGCAAGCAACACACATGCTAAACAAATTATGAAGAATGCCCTCTTTCCGCTTACTTCTAGCACTCACAGTGTCATCTGGCTCCAATCACCTCAAACGACAATAGCCGTTGAATGTAACACACGCTATTTTAAACTCTTATTTTCATTACCGTTACAATAGTCTTTTTTATGCCAATGCCAACCTTATCGGAATGACATGCAATTATCACCCTTATGCGACCCTTTGGGGGCTTATAAATACCATGTTGCTTCTATTTAATGCTAGTTATTCGGAGCTCGTCATTCATTTTGAGGCTGCACTCCTGTAACATCGGTGACCTACAGAGTGCCTTGAAAAATCAGCCCACCTTCCAGCTCACCGCTTCATTTGTTATATGCGACGACTTCCACAACAAAGACCAACTTATCTGTCAATGCTGCCAGGGGTAAACTCTCGTTCTTTACCTGTTGAGATGCATTTGTCTTGTTTCAGAGCCCGAGGTTCAGTTTCGCATCAACAGCATGAAGTGCTCACAAGCAGTAAAGCAGGCTATATCCTTGTGGCAATTCTCAACACCACCTCAGAAATCTCCAATTGGCTTTGCAGGCAAAAGGATGATGCCCTCGAATCATACCTCCTGGAGCAGCACTAACCTTACTAGTCACCCGTGCCCATGAAAGACCTGATGCCCATATGGACAGCAATTTCCCCACCATCACGAAATCTATCACTGACTCTACTCTCAATGAAGGGGACAACCATTGAAGAAGGGGTGAATGCTGTAGGACATCGACACTCGTGTCGTGACATGCCTAGGCCCAGATGAAGCTACCCATCACCCATCTATGCTTCCCCATGCATCAACTGATGCCCCTAACAGCCACTGAATAATGGCTCTCAACCTTGACTATGCTACTGCCTCTCCAGATTAGGTTCTGCTGCTAGGTGTGCTATTGTATATTAATTGTAAACAAATTTGCATGTAGGCCATCACTGGTGGTGGTGGCCTCCCTATCAATTAATCTCTTCTGTTTGCATGATTCAGGATCTAATGCAGATACTGGTGTCTGACGTTCCCTTCTAGCGCATTCCCTCTTAAGAGTGCTACCCAGTCACTCTAAGCCTGCTGATGTCTGCTTGGTTTCTGCCAACAGACCTGCTATTCCAACCCACGGTCATGAGGCGCTGACACTGCTATTTTGGAATGCGCAGTAGCAGTGGAATTTCATCATTGCAAACATTACAGTATGTCTCATGATTCAGATTTCCTTGTCCATTTCACCTCCTGGTTGACATTGCACAACAATGCTTAATCAGTGCCAGCTGTTACTCATCCCACTTTTATCACTTGCTCTCCCCAACATCACTACCCATATTAGCATGCCCACCTCCTCACTTTGATTCCCAACTTCTTCCACTCAGAACTTAATCAGATGCCCATGATTCCCTCCAAGCACAGTATTTATCACTATATGAAGATGGCAGGATCCATGGTGTTTGCAAAATTTCAATGTTTGGCCCTTGATTATTTGAAAGCTGGTAGACATACATTTGCCTAAATGGACCTTGGGCAAAAGGCCTCCAGCCCATGGTCGCCCCCCCCCCCCCCCCGCAAATCGTCCTCAAGAGGCATGGATCTCTATACCCCTTTGGGGATTAAAGGCATCTTAACATGCAGACGGAACCAGATCACTAACAGCCCCTTAACATCACGGGCATCACCACCTACCTTGTAGTGCTAAAATATTTGTCACCCTCTACCTCCTGAAGGGATATTATCAGGTGTGCATGAACCCAGAAGTCATCCCTAAGATCGCCAATACCACCAGCTTCTGCATATAGAATTTCAATTATTCCTGCTTTGGCCTTTGTAAGTGAGGGGTCACATTTCAACAAATTATGCATGGCATCTTTTGAGACGTCCCCTTCTGCTTATGTTATGCAGATGTCATTGTAGTGTTCTCTCACTCTAAAGAAGACCATCTACATCACGTAAATATTGTCCTCGACCACATGCAAAACAGCCTTAACGTCAGGTACGGCAAATGTACACTTGGTGCAAAAGAAGTGGCATTCTTTGGTCATCGCATAACTCCTAAGTGCATTCATGCCATCCTTGAGAAGGTATCAGCAGTATAGAAGTTACCCATAACTTTGACTGTCAAAGCACAGCAATATTTCATTGGCACGGTGAACTATTACCATCTGTTCTTGTCAGCCACTCTTGGTAAACCCCTCTGTGGCTCCCTCAAGGAGCCGCCAAAAACCTGAAATGGTGCCTCTTCACCGATGCCAGTGACATCACTGTAGCAGCAGTAATTGAACAATAATCAACAGATTGACTTGCCCATTGGCCTTCTTCCGTAGAAAAATTTCAAGGTTAAATTCTGCTGTTCTATCTTCAACCGTAAACTACTGCCAATGTATTTGGCTGCCCAACAATTCTGGTAGTTCTTAGAAGGCACAATGCATTTCTCCGCCATTCTGAATACAACTGTACAATTGAACACATTCATAGTAACGAATGCTGTTGCAAACACCTTTCCACAAACACTGTGGCCTTCATCTACCTGGGAATAGATTAAAAGACTATAGTAGAAGCCCAACAAAAAAAAAAATTCTGAGTACCAAACCTACCAGACATCCTGCACGACTCTGTTGGGAATACCATGCCCTCGATGACTCCAATGCCACTCTCTTCTGTGACGTCAGTAATGACACGAAAGGCCACGCCCGTGGATACCTGCTTCCATGCAATGACAGGTGTTTCAACTGATCCGTGGGTTCTCACACCCTCGCGCCAATCTACTGCACAGCTACTAAAGTCAAAGTTCTTATGACATGGCATTACTAAAGATTCTTAGAATTAGTTCGGCCCTTTACTTCTTGTCAAAAGTTCAAATATGCATTGACACACTGATTCAGGTGTGTGGACATTTCATCAACCTAAGCGTTGGTTTGCCCATTCATTTTTACATGGTTAGTCCCTACCTTAGTAACATGTATACCGTTACCTCTTCAATTATTTATCTCTCCACTTGTTGGCCTTAAGCCATTCCAAAGATAGACAACATCCCCCTCACGTACAGCTGCCTTACTTTACAGATGTAGAGCAAGATTTGTCATCCAAGAGCATATCAACACTGACATCGATGCCACTTTCACCTCTCAATTGTGGACATCATTAGGGCCTCATCTCCGCATCACCCTGGATCCGATTACCACTTACAACCATGCACTCAACGGAATGATGGAACATTTCCATCACACCCTCAAAGCAGCTCTGATGTCCTGCTGCACAAAATCCAGCAGGATTCAACAATTTCCATGGTTTCTTCTTGGACTGAGAACCCCTTCCAAAGACACCATTTATGTCTCAGATGCTGAAAAGGTATACATATAGTAATTCAATGGTCATCCATGCAGAATTTTTTCCATCCACCACCACCTCTGATGACTTCCAGCCCCTACATCATGTTGTCAGGGAATTTATCCCCTGCCACCAGACTTACAACCACCAGCAAAGCTGTACATACCAAAACCCCCACACATCATAACACAAGTCTTCATGTGTACTAACGCTTGCAAGTGCTCATCCACATACATGTATGCTTCAATGAAGGAAACCATGTAATGCATGTGAAGAAAGCATCACAAGAATGCGCTTTGCCGCACGCAAAGTAACCATACGCTAACTACAATCATCTCCAATAGCAAAAGCTTTTGAATGTAACAGACGCTAACTTCACTTATATTTTCATTAGTGTTAAACTATCAATTTATATCCCTATGTCAACCATTCTGAGAAGCCGTTGAATTCACACATGCAATTCTCACCCATGTGTACTTCTTGGGGGCCTATAAATACCTGTGTTGTTCACTAATTAAATTGGGGAGTTTGTCACTGATATTCTGCCTTCTTCACTCCTGTCATAATAAAACATATATGTATATAAGTATATGTATATGTATATACAGTATATATATATATATGTATATATATATATATATGTATATATATATATATATATATATATATATATATATATATACATATATATACATATATATATATATATATATATATATATATATATATATGTATATATATATATATATATATATATATATATATATATACTGTATATATATACCTATACTTATATATATGTATATATATAAGTATATATATAATGTATATAAACAAACAAATATCTATATATCTATATCTATCTATCTATCTATCTATATATATATATATATATATATATATATATATATATATATATATATATATATATATATATATATATTTATATATAGATGGAACGGTATCATTCGAGAAAAAAGAAAAAATAAAGAAAAAGAAGATTTAGAATTCTACCTCAATCTGTTCACTTATGATCATTCGTAATCACAGTCTGTGTAGACTACGAAAGGCTTGTTCACACTATCGGGCATGCCCGACGGACAAACAGTGATAGCAGATAGGTAACGCCAATTCATAAACTAGGAGGGTGAGTGGCAGGTGGCAGGCACGAATGTGAATTCAGAGATAAGGAAAAGAAGGGCATACATGAACAGATAGAAAATGTTTCGACTAGTAAACTCAAGCAAGTCAGGGGTGGGACGGACAAAGTTTAGACCCTCAAACTAAGGTGCTCTGGTGACCTTTCTTTCCTCACTGATGGTGACCCTGTATTAACATAGCACATAAGATCTGATAGTTGAAAGAAAGTTTCGGATTTATGTAAAATCTATTCAGTATGACTACTACTCATTAAAGGATTCGATTTGAGGAATATTCACATGATTTTGTTTGGTAATTTTCTTACCAAAATACCCTCTCTCTCTCTCTCTCTCTCTCTCTCTCTCTCTCTCTCTCTCTCTCTCTCTCTCTCTCTCTCTGAGTTGTATTTGTGTGCCGGTGAAGTGAACACTTGTGCGTCCCTAAAAATATCCTGATTTAACGCGGATAACAAAAAGGTTATCGAGTGAAATATAGCTACAAGTTTTCGTGAATAGTCGGTGATTAGTTTGAGGGCAGAAAAGTGAGATAAATCGTCGGCATAGGATAGTTATCTTGTGAATTAATAAAAATCTGATCAAGATGGCATTGTATAACACAGCAACTCATGGAGACATCGCTGGAGTCAGCAAAGGCAAATTTCACGAGTTGGCGAAACAGGAGCTCTACCGATTGACAACAGATGTCACTAGCAGCTCCAACCAGTGTGACGGAAAGATATTCGCAGACATATTGAAACAATATGATCCAATAGACTGGAACAAATCTGTGGAAAACATCAGTAAAATAATTGAAGAAATTCCAAAGAAGATCCAAGTGTTAAAGAGACTTATAAAGAAAGTCTACATCAATCAACACATTCCATCAAAGAACAATAACAAGTCCAATATATATGGTGAATATGCTGATTGATGCATTGGGAAAAAGAATGCCAAAATGGTGTAATACATGTAAGATATGGTATTCCATTAATAATCCTCAACAACTGATTAGAAAATGTAATGCCTGTAATGTTCCAACACACCCCACACGTGCTGAAATACAGCAAAAAATAAAAAATAGAGACACAAAGGTATTCTGCTCAACATGCTTAGTCTGGATAGAAAAAATAATTAAGTCGAGACTAAAGCTGCAAATAGCTGAAGAAGAAGAAGAAGAAGAAGAAGAAGAAGAAGAAGAAGAAGAAGAAGAAGAAGAGAAAAATGAACAGGATATGTGTAAGGATGCAGAGGAAATCATTGATATAACTTATGATGCCATCCAACAACATACTTATGAAGAAATAAATTATCAGATGGAAACAAATAATAGACCCAAGAGACTCTACCCGGACCTACATACTTTTAGGGAAGAGCAAGAACAAGAAAAAAAAAGAAAAGAAAGATATAGTCTGTAATAGGCTGAAAAGAGGGAATTGCAAATTTGGCGAAAGATGCTACTACAAGCATCCAAAGATATGCCATAATTATGAAATATATGATAAATGTGTGTATTTAGACGGATATGGAGACGAATGCAGAGATCTCCATCCAAAAATATGCAAAACCCTAAAAGAAGGAAAAGGATGCAGTTTCAACAAAAAGGTCGATATATGCATCCTGCAACTATGAATGAGAGTAAGAAAACTCAGCAAACTGAAAAGAAAAACAAAAATGAAACAAAAAAAGAAACAAAAAAGCAGGCCGCGTATATACCGCACTATGCACCAAAAAAGGCCGTTCAACCTAAATCTCCACAAATAGAGCCCAACTACAAAGAATGCATATATAATGCCAGGGGTTGGTGCAGATATAGGGATAATTGCAGGTTTACACACAAAAATAAGTATGAAGGCGAAAGAACAAATATTATGGAAAAGTTGGATTTTTTAATGGCAGAATTCCGAGAAATGAAGAAAAGAACATCATATCAGAACAGGAAGGAAGCATGGGAGAATCCATATTATTACCAACATTAAATAATGGAAATGAAACACAAACCATAATAGTGATGAATGCACAGGGTTTAGTCACGAGTAACTCTAAAAGGAAAATAGAGTTCCTAGAAGAACTAACCCAAACTGAAAAAATAGATATATTAAATATAAGTGAAACATGGTATTCCCAAGAGACTGGCAGTGATGACCAGATAAAGGGTTTCCAAACTTATAGATCAGACAGAAAAAATAGGAATCAAGGGGGAACCGCAATATATGGAAGAGACATAAATCAAGGAAATGTCTGTGAAAAATACAGCAACACAGAATGTGAATTGATTGCGGTAGAATTTGAATTTGAAAAACTAGTGAATATTGTAGTTTACAGACTCCCAAATACTAAGGAGTTTGACATAATAATAGAAAAAATAGATGATATATGTAGAAACCATAAAGAATGGAATATACTCCTATCCGGAGATTTTAACTTTCCTTTCGTGGATTGGAAAGAACGGATAGAAGAAAGTGGTTGTATGTATACATATAAAAAATAGAGTAATAGTAGCGCAGAAGATAAGAGGCAATTTGAAAAGCTTCAAGATATGCTATTAGAACATAATATGCAACAAATAAACCACATTCCAACAAGAAAGGAAAATGTCCTAGATCTAGTATTTGTGAATGAGGTGAATTATGTTAAAGAAATAATAGTATATAACACGGGAATTTCAGACCACAATGTCATAGAATTGATAGTTCATTCCAAAGCAAGTGATCACAGAATTGATAAAAGCACAAAACTTTGGGAAGGATATGGAAAATATAATTTTTACAGTAAGAATATAAAATGGTTAGAAATAAATGAAGAACTGAATAAAGAATGGAAAAATGTATTTATAAGTGATAATATACAGGTAAATACGGACATACTGTACAAAATACTGGAGAAAATTGTTGAAAAATATGTACCGAAAAAAAAACAATAAACAAAAGACGTGCATACCAAGAGACAGAAGGATCTTATTTCAGAAAATTAGAAAGTGGAAGAAAAATCTTGCAAAAGAAAAAAATGTGTGGAAAATGAGGGAAATAAAATGTAAGATAGAAAATGCAGAACAAAAGATTATACAGTCGAAAGAAAATGAAAAAAGGGACTTAGAAGAAAGGACACTTCAAAATATAAAAAGAAATCCCAAAGTACTTTACTCCTATGGAAAAAAGATGAATAAAAGGAGAATAGAAATAGGCCCTCTAAGAATTGAAGGACGGCTAACGAATGAAAAAAAGGAAATATGCAACATATTAGCAGAAAAATATAAGAGTGAGTTCACGCCAAGAATTGCGAATGAGAATAATGAAACAGAAATGAGAGAAGAAAATGTTGAATATCTAACGGATATAGATATTAATGAAGTAGATATTGTCACGGCTATAAACGAAATTAAAAATGGATCGGCAGCCGGACCAGATGGAGTTCCAGCGATTTTGTTAAAAAAAAACTGCAAACACTATCGCGAAGCCGCTTGCAATACTGCTAAGACAGAGTGTAGATATGAGCGAGATATATGTTAAACATAAATTAGCTTATATAACCCCTATCTTCAAAAGTGGATCAAGACTAGAGGCAAGCAATTATAGACCTGTTAGTCTAACATCACATATTATGAAAGTGTATGAGAGGGTAATAAAAAAGATAATAATGAACCATTTGGTCAAAAATAATTTGTTTAATATGGGTCAACACGGTTTCGTACCTCGAAAAAGTACACAGACCCAACTGATAGCACACTATGAAAACATATACAATAATATGATAAATGAAAAAGACACAGATGTGATCTATCTAGATTTTGCAAAAGCCTTTGACAAGGTAGACCATAATATATTGGAGAAAAAAATGAGAAAGCATAATATTGTGGGAAAGATAGGAAAATGGGTAAAAGAATTCCTGCAAAACAGAATACAGATGGTGGTTGCAAATGACGAGAAATCAGATGAAGCCCAGGTAATATCTGGTGTGCCCCAAGGTACGGTATTAGCTGCACTGCTATTTGTTATTATGATCTCAGACATAGACTGTGATGTTGAAAACTCCGTAGTAAGAAGTTTCGCCGATGACACAAGAATAAGTAGAGAAATTACTTGTGATGAAGATAGGAACTCACTACAAAGAGATCTAAACAAAATATATGAATGGGCGGAGATAAATAGGATGGTATTTAACTCCGATAAATTCGAATCAATAAATTATGGAAACAGAGAAGGAATGGTGTATGCATACAAGGGACCTAATAATGAGACAATCACAAACAAGGAAGCAATTAAAGACCTTGGTGTAATTTTAAATTGGAATATGTTATGCAACGACCAAATAGCAACACTGTTGGCTAAATGTAAAGCAAAAATGGGAATGTTATTCAGACACTTTAAAACAAGAAAAGCTGAACACATGATTATGCTTTACAAAACTTATGTGCGTAGTACACTCGAGTACTGCAATGTGATATGGTACCCACACTACCAAAAGGATATTGCGCAAATAGAGAGTGTACAAAGGTCCTATACTGCTAGAATAGAAGTAGTTAAGGACCTTGATTACTGGGAAAGACTGCAATTTTTAAAACTATACAGTCTAGAAACGAGAAGAGAACGCTACATGATAATACAAGCATGGAAGCAAATAGAAGGAATTGCTGAAAACATCATGGAGCTTAAAATATCAGAAAGAGCAAGCCGAGGTAGATTAATAGTGCCAAAAAGCATTCCAGGTAAACTGAGAAAGGCGCACAGGACATTAATCCACTACGCACCAGCATCGATAATGCAGCGACTATTTAATGTGCTGCCAGCTCATCTAAGAAACATATCAGGAGTGAGCGTAGATGTGTTTAAGAATAAGCTCGATAAATACCTAAGATGCATCCCAGACCATCCAAGACTGGAAGATGCAAAATACACCGGAAGATGCATTAGCAACTCTCTGGTGGATATACAAGGTGCCTCACACTGAGGGACCTGGGGGAACCCAAACAAAAAATAAGGCAATAAGGTAAGGCTCCTCAAACATGCCCTTAATCCAGGATTCTTAAGCAATTTCACATAATGCCAACTTTAGAAGCTTGAAGAATTAGTTTAGTTTTCTAATTATTGGTAGTCTAACGATGTTCGTATGTCCTCACCTCTGTTAGTCTGATTTGTTACTTAAATTACATTTAATCAGGTTTTGTAAATCTATGTCAAAATTTACACAAAGGTCCCTTTGTGCTATGATGCAGGTTAGCAAAACTGAAAATATCATAAGGGGTTTTCATAAAATAAAAATTCATAGACATAAGATAGGCAGATATAAGTTTCGAATTGTTATTAAGGATATCTTATAAAATAAAGTAGCTTAATGTCTGTAAGGTGACATGTGGCCCTGATGCACTTTTCTTTGCGATTTGCGTACCTCCTAGTCCTAGTGGATATTATCCTTGGGAAATTATGATGTTATTGGTGTCCGCTATGTTCTCTTTGCCATCTGAACGAGTCGAAATTTTAGGCTACACGCCATCTGGGAACACTTTGTTGTCAGATGGTTGCCTGTGGTTTTCTGACGTCATCAACCTCTTTCTCACTACCCATTGGGATCTGGTATTACTATAGAACCATCGGGCAAGCCTGATAGTGTGCCAAGGACTGTTCATGTTAAGAAAAAGCGATAGAACAAGAGGACATTCCAAGAGGATTTATAAGAAAAGAACAAGACTGGAAAAAAGAAAGAATTCATTTTGTAATCGAGTGGTTAACAATTGGAACATACTGCCACAATTTGTTGTTGACTCAGAGTCTACTTGTAAATTTAAAAACTATATAGATAAGGCATGGAGGGATCAAGATTTACTTTATAATTATAGAGCTAAAATAGATTATAGTAAAATTATTTATAATATAGCCCCCACCACCACCACCAGTGCAATCACCAACCTAGTAAATCATTCCGAGCTGGATGTACAGGCCTAACAGCCTCTTTCAGAACATCAACTGTAAGAAATTGTAAGACAGGCCTTAAAGCATCATATCTGGTCCTCCCACAAACAAGAAGTGTGCCCAAGTCATTTAACAATTAGGCAAGGTGATTGTGTTTTATATTAAACAACAAACTCAGATAACAAATCATTTTACCATGGGAATAACTTGCACCTAAAAAGGAATTATATATGCTATGTTAATTTGGCTCTGAATCCATGACATTCAGGTTTTAAGATCGATAGGACCAATGACACAAACATCCATTGATGGCTGGATGAATAAGCCATTGACACTTCTTAACTCCCATATACCTACATTTTCTATGCGATTTAAAATTTACAAGGCAAATTAATTGTCACTTCCTAACCCCCATAGCCTATACATATATTTCCTATGTGATTTAAGTTTTATAAGGTAATTTGAATTCAATATCGATATGTATTTCCTGATTAATAACACATACACACACACACACACAATTATATATATATATATATATATATATATATATATATATATATATATATATATATATATGTATATATATACGTACATATATATGTGTGTGTATATATGCATACACACACACACACACATATATATATATATATATATATATATATATATATATATATATATATATATATATATGTATATGTATATATACATGTATGTGTATATATATACTGTACAGTATATATATATATATATATATATATATATATATATATATATATATATATATATATATATATATATATACTGTACAGTATATATACCTATACATATATATATATATATATATATATATATATATATATATATATATATATATAGATAGATAGATAGATATATATATACCTATACATTATATATATATATATATATATATATAGATATATATATATACCTATACATTATAGATATATATATATATATATATATATATATATATATATATGTGTGTGTGTGTGTGTGTGTGTGTGTGTGTGTGTATGTGCGTGCGCGTGTGTGTATGTGTGTGTAATAAAAATTCTCAGAAAATAATGATCAGTAAAAATAATTTCAAAACTTTCGTTGGAATCGAATCATAATCTATTCAAATAGAGGGGTAACCTATTGGAAACTTGCCTGTCTCGTAAATTGTTGGACGGGAGATCGAATCCCGCCTTTTGAATCATCAACAATCATTACCTGGCCCTTCCTGGTCATAGCTTGGATGAAGAGGGGCTTCGGTTTTGATCACCTGTATATGGAGTCAGCCTCTAGAAAAATGATCCTGTCTCTAGTCTTTGCTACTCATGAGGAACCAGCGCAGAGAGTAAATTGAAACCCTAGTACTAACTGTACTTCGGGTTTTACCTACTGAAACCAAATACCAGTTGGTGGTTACGTGTACGTGAACAAACATGTATGGCATATATAATTTTCATTCATACGAACATAGACTAGATGAAAATTCAAATAGCTAATGGAATAAAGCCACTCTATAGGTCAGCATATAAGCCAAAAAATGCCAGTGCACAATCAAAGTGAACGTTAATAAAGTACCCTTATTAACTCATCAGCTCATAAACACATGCTGACTATAGACCAAGCCAATCTACAAAAAACAGCATCATCATCTCATTTACTTATCAATTGGAATAGTATTTATTTGTACTTCAAACAAGTGAAGATTATTCATACAATTTGATTTCTATGTTAAGGTAAAAATAAAATTTTTGACATCGCCCGTCGGTATCATATTCTACAAGGCAAACACGTTTTTTCAGTGGTAAGATATTAACAGATCCTCGTTATGAATAACGAAATTATTTTACGACGATATGTAAGAAAGCTAATTCCAATTTTACAATGTATACTATACTTAGTTACAGTAAATTAAAGTGCCAAGTAAAAGAATATAAAAAGAAATCAATAACCATTTCAATTGGTGGTTTAAGGGGTTAGACTTTCGATAAGCGATATCAGGAAACTGATTATGATATTGTAATAAAATATGGTCTTATTAATCAGGATGTAATTTTTTCGTACATGGAGTTGAATTCCAAACTTTAGAATGGAAAAATCATATTTCAGAGTATTAACAGAAACCATTACTTAGCTCTCTAATCA
>NC_090725.1:122735145-122737645 GCF_036898095.1 Palaemon carinicauda | reverse complement strand
TATAAAATGGGGAGCTTTTGGTAAACATGATGAGATTATGAAAAGCAAAATCTCACTTATTCTAAAAAATAGAGGCATTTAATCAGATGGGCCTAACAGTATTAACTTATGCATCAAAAATTGGAGCCTTACTTTAGGCTTAGAATTTAACACATAGATAATTGCTACACTTCGTTCAGCGACGAATCGTGTTGATAGGAGAATAGTTATAGATAGTTTAAGGTTTTTGGAGCCTAGATGCATCCTTAATTTAGCTTCTCGAGCTTTCAAAAAAAGCAGCCCCAAGCTCCAACAAGACATCCAAAAGAGTGAAGACATTAAGGCTTGCACGATGAAAGTGAGGAACCTTGTTTTGTAAGTGCTTCGATAATGTATATTTGACAATTAACACCGAGTACGTGGTGTAATACTCTTTATACCTGACAATGTCTACGAGCAACGGATCTTATATGTCCTGTAGGCAATAGGGTTTCCATGTGATATTAAACTAGGAAAATGCCCTTTCAGTAAAGCAAGTATTTTAGTAAACTTATAGTAGGGTCAATATATGGAAAATACCCCCTCAACCCCCCAAAAAATTGTAACAAAAGGTTTCTCAACTGATTCTGGTAGGTTTTAATATACTTTTTAACATACTAAAATTTTACCAAACTATGACCCCCGGAAAAGTGTTTTTTTTTTTTTCCAAGATGGCATCCAAGATGGCCGCTGAAGCCTTTGAACCATCATAACTCTATTACTATCAACTTAAATTTGATGATCTTGGTGTCTATTCCTACATTTTTGGGGGCAACGAACACATTAAGACAACTAGGGATACCATTGAGCTGTTAAATCATTATGAAATTGGATTTTTGACCTTCAGATGTTCACTATCACCTTATACACAAACACTTACAACAAGCAATAGGTAAAAAAAATTATTCTTATAGGTATAATGATAGCAAACTAATTATGAGCGTCTTCTATAGGGTTGTTAACTTACAGTACTCATGTTTATATAATCTTCTAATTATATCAAATCATACACTCATGAACTTGCTGGGGGCCATAGGAACTCTCATGGAAGGGACCGGCCTCAAAAACATACTTGAGACTGTTTATGGAGAAAATGCAGTGGTGCACATGTTGACAAGGAAAGCTGTCCAGAAGGCTTTGCGGAGCCACCTTCTTGTTGACAAGTACCTACATAGCCAGCTTGCAATGGAAATGGCCAAAGATGATCCTCAGATTCAGACATTGCTGGATCAGGCAGAGGAATTGTACTCCTCCCTTCTTATTGGAGAGATGATGCTAGAAGATGCTGCTTTTCTGAGGTTTTGATAAAACTTGAGACAGTAATGGAGAAGAAGAAATCTGAACTTGCTCAGACCTCATAGACAAGCCAGTTATGGATGAATTATCAGCGTATGGTTGGCATGGCAAGAATGTTGATCAAGGTAGATCGTACTGGATCTTGGTTGATGCATTTGCAGGCAGTGTCCAATTGCCTAACTGTCTTTGCTGCAGCTGATCACTTCAATTATCTGTGATCTGCTCATTACTACCTGCAGCAAATGAGCAACCTGGAGGAAAAGCACCCAGATGTTTATCGAAAGTTCCTTGATGGTTTTCATGTTGTTCGAAGGAGCAATCATTGCTGGGCAGGACTAAGTAGTGATCTTGTCATAGAACAAACATTGACGAGGTCTCTAAAGAGCACTGGTGGTCTAACCCATGGCAGTGGGATGACCGAGGAGATGCGTAATCTTTGGACCTTATCTGCACCTGTAACATCTGAGTAAAACAGTGCAATGCAAGATTTTACCGACCTAACCTATACTACACGTCCACAACATAAAGATTCAACTGACACACGCATCAAAAGAGATACATCTAATCTTGAGAAAATTCAGACAAAGATTGCAGCCTGTTCACCCTTCACATCTGATACTACTCTGAGAAACATTGTCGACAGAATAGTGGCTGGAGCAGATGTGAATGTATATGCTTTTGAATCAGTTGGGAACAAGATCATTGAAGATATGATTGTAAAGCCAGCATTTACTTACAAAATTAAGCGGAAAGACAGAGCCCAAACCCTTGGAAATATCTCTGCTGTGAAGATTGCTCCTGATCGTACCATTGATCCTGCCCTTCTGTTCCAGCGTTTCCTTGTGTCAAGATCAGGAGATCTTTCCCTTGAAGAGGTTTTGACATATGAGCTAAGCCCATATCCTCCAGCCCTCTTTGAGACCAGGAACCTTCTTCGAAAAGCAGATAAACCTCTGCTTGCTCAGGCAATGCAAGACCATGTTGCAGCCTTTTCAAGTGAGGCTGTTTAACTCTAAACCTAAAACAGATTGTTATGTGCTTGATGGAGGCTCATTGCCCCATCGTTTACCATGGAAGAAAGGCCACTCATATTATACAATAGCCGAGTCTTATGCAGACTTCACTGTGAGAAATTATGGACAAGCAACAGTGGTGTTCGATGGATATGGTGAAGGCCCCTCTATAA
>NC_090725.1:122715145-122722645 GCF_036898095.1 Palaemon carinicauda | reverse complement strand
GTACTGCTTGGCTGAACACATGAGCAGTGAGATGGTTTATTTGAGAGCAAAGCAAGCCACGGCAGCGCAAAAACCAATATTAGGATGAGAAGTTAATCATGAAGAATTGTGATGGTTTAATTTTCATCCACTAACCATACAACTGGTTATTTTTGTTTATTTGGCATTTCTGATCAAAATTATTTCTGCAAATCGCTCGTTTATGACATTTCCCCACTCCTTAAAAAAACAGTTTCCCACTGGCGTCCCCCCCTTAATTGTCTTTACTTAAAGGGGTCCAAAAACTCATAAACGGATGGTCTGCCCCAATAATCATGGCCACAAATGCATACAACAAAAGATAACCAGTGGGAAAAATGTGCGGTTCATGAACTGCGCTAAACATTAAAGTATATATTTACCGGCACCTACGCCAAGAAGGCTGAAATATTTCGTCAACTCGAGCCATATCATGATATATTCCAAAACGTCTGCCAACTTTTTAATTCACAGTTGAATTGAATGAAACTATTTACTCTATTATGCTCAACTGCGACTCACGTTCACGTAAACCAGTTCAACAACTTTCAACCTATTTACCAGGTAATATTAACAAATACTGTACCGCCAAGGCACGATTTTAAAAACCCAAACAAATAAAATTATCTTTTTCCCTAGTTAAAGTGATTAAGGCAAAACAATTGGATAAATCCTGCAAATAGACTAGTACACTACAGTAAAATCATAAGCAATGAAAGTGAAAAAAACCTATGCCTATATTCGGTTATGCATAAACATACCTTTGTATGATGCGATGTCCTACGTGCATAGCTGTACGAATCCAGAGTATTGGTAATTAAATACCCCTGTTGATCATCATTCGATAAATGTTAACAGTAACGCACGAAACCACCGTTGCCATACAACGGGACAATCACCGATTGAGGGAAAACTTCAGATCACTACTTAAGAACCTCGATGCACTTGTTAATAACTAAATTGCCAACAAAATTATCATCTCTAATCAATCAATTCAGTAATGGCTAAAATGTCATTAGACGATCAATCGAAACTATTCACTAAAAATGGAAACGTAAGTCGAGGCTAATTATAAGGCACGGCTTATTGTAACTGGTAACTTGGTTATAATCTTAAACTTCTCTTTTTCTTTCATGTTTCAAATAATTATTTTTTTCAAAATCTATCAGAGTTAAATTAAACACAGAAAATGGCAGTTATATCATCCAGTCTGAAAGCACAGGTGAACCTCCACGATAACGATCAGACAGACGACCACTTGCACACTGACAGATGGCTGCGAACACGAAGCGAACTTCCTCTTTTCTTCCTCCTTCCCAGCCATGCGTCACTCGACTAATCCTCACAGACTTCGAGATTCTACCTTTTGTAATGATGTAATAACACGCTAACTTCCAATATCAACCTGTCAATATACACACCATTAAATGAAACTTATATCTGCAAATTAATGTATTCGACAATCAAGTATTTTACAGAATTGTTAACGAGCTAATGTAGGCTGGGTGGTTTGTGAGTTACTAAGGTACAAAATCACGATCCGTGAGAGAATGCCTCGGGGATAAGGGATACGAATCCTCCTTTAACTTGGTTGAACGTGAATGTTAATAATCAAAGAGCACAGTTAGTCAGTATTGGCGAAATTATCGCTTTCACCACCAAATAAGTTCATAAAAATGCAAGAAATTAATTTTTTAGTTTGTAATTAATAGAAGACATAGGCTTTCTTTCCAGCGCTTGAAGTATTAATTTCATGGGGGACTGGTATTGCCAATGGTGTCTCTACTCGAAGGGTTACGGATGGAAGATGGGTGGTTAATGGGGTCATGAAATGGATGATGTAGGGTGAAATTGGGGGTTAAGAGGTTGTCCGTTGTCTATAGATACGGGGTCATAACATGAGGAGGTAGGAGTTGAATGGGTAGCTACTATTCGGTTTTCGAAGGAGTTTTTCGCGTATGTAATGCATACAGTGAATCTTAATTCTCATTGATTTCCGAACTAATATCATATTTACGTATTTGCCGAAAGTATATTGGATCACTGTACTGTATCAATTTAAGAGAGGACTAACATTCGGTTTTCTTAATGCCAAAGTTATAATTATGAAAAACAGCCTCTGAGAAAAAAAGATTGGAATGGGCATATTCATACGGCCATTTGTTTATTTATATTTTGATCACAATCTTAATCTTCTCTTCTTTTAAAAGAGATTCAAAATTAAGTCGGATCTATGCATGATTTAGTTTATAACTATTTAAGTTTATATTTAATGTTTCTCCTACTTACATATAATCGTAACTTTCAAATAACTGACTCTATGACATCATATTTTATTTAGCGAATAAGAGATGTTTTTTTCTTAGCAAAATACAATGGAGATTGTACACAACCAAATTAAACTGGATAGTTACTATGCACTTAACCTTGGCAGATATATTGGTGTCTCGTAGCTATAATAACTGAAGAGAGGTTTATCTTGGCTAATACACATTTTATTCATCTAAAAGCTAATCACAATACAATTCCTCATATAGATATATCGAAATAGTTGTTTTTAAATAATTCCTGGAAACTACTTTTGATAAAAAACCAATAGCTAAAATTAAAATAGAAATTTTAACTTAATTGACACTAAACCTCTATTTATCAAACCTAAACTGAGGTGGAAATTTATACTAGCTAAAAGTGAACAAGAACCTTCTGTTGTCCCTAGTTAAACTTAAGTGTATGCAATGCTTAGCAGAACTTGATGAACAAAGCAACGGAATTCCATAAAAAGAAGCCGTCAGTATTCTAGACGCCTTACGCCGCCATCATTCTCCGTCATGCGTCTGCGACTCTATTAGCATTAAAATCTCGTAGCTGCTTATTGAGAGAGGCTGGAGGTTACAGAGTGAAGACTAAGTCTTGCGAGTGAATTCAACAAGGCAGGATCATGGGGTGTGGTCACAGACCGCATGAGAAATTACTCTTGCTTAACGGAGACAAAAATTCCAAACTTTTCTTAGGATTTGCGAGTGAAAAATTATGTGAACATCAGGAGTTATTACTGAAATCATAAAATAATCGCTATTTATATCATAACGATCTTTTATTGTTGGAAGTGCTTTGTTTTGACAACCTTCCTACATTACTTACTGTAATACAAATCCTTTGAATTTCGAGATGCACCGATCATCTTCTCAAAGGAGTTTATTAACAATTTGACTTTATTAAAATCTCAATTCTTAAAGTATCAAAGATATATCTTTAAACAATGGCATTTTTGAGACCTTAACATTATATATACACACACACACACACACACACACACACACATATATATATATATATATATATATATATATATATATATATATATATGTATGTATGTATGTATATATAGTATATACATACATACATACTTACATACATATACCAAGGCAATACCCCCAATTTTGGAGAGTAGCCGACATCAAATAAATGAAACAAAAAAGGGGACCTCTCCTCTCTACGTTCCTTACCAGTCTGACAAGGGACTCAACCGATTTCGGCTGGTACTGCTAGGGTGCCACAGCCCACCCTCCCTCGTTATCCACCACAGATGAATCTTCATAACGCTGAATCCCCTACTGCTGCTACCTTCGCGGTCATCCAAGGAACCAGAGGAAGCAGTAGGGCCTACCGAAACTGCGTCACAATCACTCATCATTCATTTCTATTTCGAGCACGCTCTCTTGCCTCTCTCACATCTATCCTCCTATCACCCAGAGCTTTCTTCACTTCATCCATCCACCCAAACCTTGGTCTTCCTCTTGTACTCCTCCCATCAACTCTTGCATTCATCACCTTCTTTAGAAGACAGCCATTTTCCATTTTCTCAACATGGCCAGACCACCTCAACACATTCATATCCACTCTAGCTGCTAACTCATTTCTTACACCCATTCTCACCCTCATTACTTCGTTCTATCTACTTGAGATACACCACCCATACTCTTTAGACACTTCATCTCAAACACATTCAATTTCTGTCTCTCCGTCACTTTCATTCCCCACAACTCCGATCCATACATCACAGTTGGTACAATCACTTTCTCATACAGAACTCGCTCTACATTCATGCCCAACCCTCTATTTTTTACTGCTCCCTTAACTGCCCCCAACACTTTGCATCCTTCATTCACTCTCTGACGTACATCTGCTTCCACTCCACCATTTGCTGTAACAACAGACCCCAAGTACTTAAAACTGATCCACCTCCTCAAGTAACTCTCCATTCAACATGACATTCAACCTCGCACCACCTTCCCTTCTTGTACATCTCATAACCTTACTCTTACCCACATTAACTCTCAACTTCCTTCTCTCACACACCCTTCCAAATTCTGTCACAAATCGACCAAGCTTCTCTTCCGCATCTGCAAGCAGTACAGTATCATCCGCAAACAACAAATGATTTACCTCCCATTCATGGTCATTCTCGTCTACCAGTTTCAATCCTCGTCCAAGCACTCGGGCATTCACCTCTCTCACCACTCCATCAACATACAAGTTAAACAACCACAGCAACATCACACATCCCTGTCTCAGCCCCACTCTCACCGGAAAACAATCGTTCACTTCATTTCCTATCCTAACACATGCTTTACTACCTTAGCAGAAACTTTTCACTGCTTGCAGCAACCTTCCACCAACTTCATATAACCTCATCACATTCCACATTGCTTCCCTATCAACTCTATCATACGCTTTCTCCAGATCCATAAACGCAACATACACCTCCTTACCTTTTGCTAAATATTTCTTGCATATATGCCTAACTGTAAAAATCTGATTCATACAACCCCTACCTCTTCTAAAACCACCCTGTACTTCTAAGATTGCATTCTCTGTTTTATCCTTAATCCTATTAATCAGTACTCTACCATACACTTTTCCAACTACACTCAACAAACTAATACCCGTTGAATTACAACACTCAGGCACATCTCCCTTATCCTTATATAGTGGTACAATACACGCACAAACCCAATCTACTGGTACCATTGACAACACAAAATGCATATTAAAGAATCTCACCAACCATTCAATTACAGTCACACCCCCTTCCTTCAACATCTCAGCTGTCACACCATCTATACCAGATGCTTTTCTTACTCTCGTTTCATCTCGTGTTCTCCTCACTTCCTCTCTTGTAATCTCTCTCTTATTCTCATCTCCCATCACTGGCACCTCAACACCTGCAACAGCAATTATTCCGCCCACCTTTTCCTTGCCTCCTCTCCTTTTAACAACCTTCCCTTTCCATCTTTCACTGTCTCTTCAATTCTTGAACCAGCCTTCCTTACTCTCTTCACTTCTTTCCAAAACTTCTTATTCTCTTCATATGAATGACCCAATCCCGGACCCCACCACAGGTCAGCTACCGTCTTTGCCTCACTTACCTTGCGCTTTACTTCCACATTTTTCTCTCTATATCTTTCATACTTCTCTACACTATTACTCTGCAGCCATTCTTCAAAAGCCCTCTTTTTTCTCTTCCACTTTTACCTTCACTCCTTCATTCCACCATTCACTGCCCTTCCTCATGCTGCCTCCAACAAACTTCTTGCCACACATATCACTTGCAATCCCAACAAAATTTTCTTTTAGTAACTTCTATTCCGCCTCTAAATTACCAGTTTCTCTTACTTTCACTTCGTCACATGCCATTTTCAACCTTTCTTGATATATACTTTTTACCCCCGGGTTTATTAGCTCTTCAACACTCACTAGCTCCCTTTTACATCCACCTACTCTATTCCCCCACTCTTTTGCTACAACTAATTTTCCTTCCACCAAAGAATTATCAGACATACCGTTAGCCATACCCCTAAACACGTGCACGTCTTTCAATCTTCCAAACATTCTTTTAGTTATCAACACATAATCCATTAACGCCTTTTCTACCACTCTTCCATTTGCCACTCTCACCAATGTATGCTTGTTTTTATCTTTCTTTTTGAAAAAGCTAGAATTTATCACCATCTCTTGCTCAACACACATATCTACCAGTCTCTCACCACTCACATTTTCACCTGGTACGCTATACTTCCCAATGACACCTTCTACCTCTCCAGCGCCCACTCTAGCATTTAAGTCACCCATAACAACTACATAATTCTTCCTACCCAGTCCTTCTACACACCTAGTTAATTCATTCCCGAACTCATTCCGCTCTCCTTCACTTTTCTAGCAACCTGGCCCATACGCACTGACAAAAGCCCAACATTCCCTACCCAACCTAACCCCTACCCACATTAACCTAGATGATATCTCCTTCCATTCCACTACTTTACCTGTCATCCATTCACTCAGCAATAAAGCCACATCTTCTCTTGCTCTTCCTAAACATACTTCCAATCTCACATTTTTTACTCCCTATCGTATATATATATATATATATATATATATATATATATATATATATATATATATATATATATATATATGAAATAGGAAATTAACTGACCTAGAGTATAATGATGTTGCTGTCTTTATTAGCAGAATATCACAAGATTTGCAATGCTTGGTTACCAGAATGCATGAAACATTACACGAGGTTAGGCTCATGATAAACAGAAGAAAGACAGAAATGATGAGAATGGAATATGCAATGGAAAATGAAATATCATTGGAAGGAGAAAGGATTAACGAGGTAGAACCTTTCAAGTATTTAGGATCTATGATCTCCAATACAGGGTCATTAGAACTGGAGTTTAGTGAGATTGAAAAAAAGCAAATCAGATAATGGCTAGGTTAGGTAAAATTTGGAAATCAAATCACCTGAAATTACATATAAAAATCAGGCTATATGTCAGTTTAGTGAGATCTGTGTTACTGTATAGACATGAGTGGTGGTTTGACAATGAAACAATCTCCAACAGATTTACTATATTTGAGAACAAAGCCCTCAGAAGAATATTGGGAGTTAAATGGCAGGATAATATTAGAAATGAAACTATAATGGTTAGGGCAGGCTCTTCGCACTCCCCAAGAGGAACTAGATGAGTTGGAAGACCCACACCTACATGTCTGAAAACTATGAAACGTGAAGTGGAAGAGGATGCTTTGAGAAGAATCGCATTAAAAGCTCAAGATAGAGACGACTGGCAAAATCTAACCGAGACCCTTTGCGTTAATAGGCGTTGGAGGTGATGTTGTTGATGATGATGATGTTGATGTCATATATATATATATATATATATATATATATATATATATATATATATATATATATATATATATATCCCTTTCTGATCGAGGATACCTTAACGTTATGAAAAGGTTTGTGTATCGTCATGATCAGCAAAGGTGTAGTAATGTCCACCCATACTAGGTTGATTTGCTGTAAGCGATCAGACTAAAAACTACCTCCAATATCAATCCAGAGCGCCTAGCGTGGTGATGAAAATGGCCAAACCCTACACATGACTAAGGACATTTTCTGAGGCCTTA
>NC_090725.1:122707645-122710145 GCF_036898095.1 Palaemon carinicauda | reverse complement strand
CGTTAGCAGATTTAGACAGACTAGGTCGTGTCCTGGAGAGTGGCCAGGGCAAAAGAGAACGGCAAGCACCCGTGTCTACCAAAAATCGCACACCAGTGTCTGCATCATGTAAAAAGAAAAGGTTAATGACAGGAGACTACCGTCACAACCAATGGCTTACTTACACATTTTCTTGGTCACGGACAACTGTTCGCACATTTCTTCGCAACAGCCCCAAATCTGGAGTGGCAGTAACATAACTGCAGCTGATGGGCATCAGTAAGTGGCTGTAGAGGTCATAGGTTGGGGCAGGAGTAAGTGGTGGGTGCTGGGCCACTGTATGGCCGCTCCAGTACATCATGGGGTGGCCATCTGTGTCCTACCAAATACACATCAGCTTTGGTCAATGCTGAATAGTTGTATTCTTTGTCAGGAGTGGAGGCATTGATGGAGGTCTTGAAGGTGGTAAAGTGGCTGTCCATAAGGGCATGGACTTTGGTCCTCAGGTCCCTCATGAGGCAAATATTGAAATCAGGTATGGCAACACATACAGGTTCGGGTAAGCGTCGTACCCAAAGGGCAGGAAATAAGTTCACCTCACAAGAAAGCCGTCTGCGGCAGGATACTGGCCATTTCCCTAAGCGTGAGCAAAGCCTTTTGGTCCCTCGACAGTTGTTGTGAGTGCTGAAAAAGCTTGACTATACGGGCATCTGGCGATGGTGAGTATTGCTCCAGGAGGTATGGTTTGAGGGTGTCATATGTTATTGGGTTGTCCCCATATTCACAAAGCCAATCAGAGATTTCTGCGAAAGTGTCATCAGGGATCGCCACAAGGACATGGTCTGATTTGCTGTTTGACTGAGTCCCACCCTTGATGTGAAACTGGACCTCGGCGAGCTGAACCAGGTGAACGCTTCTCCACTGGTGAAGGGCGGCAGTTTCCTTGTGGCTGCGTGTGTGGAAGAGTCAGGGTCAGTGGGTGGTATCTTCAAACAGTAGGGCACTGCAGTGAGGAAGATGGCAGGAAGGAGTGAGTCCACCAGTGGTCACCAATGTGTAGAGAGCCGTTAGGTGATAACTAAGAAGCGAGGTGAATGCAACTAACTTTATTTCAACAGACAGCTAGCTTATATACAAGAGTTTCAGAGGAGTTACAAGGAGTTACAAGGATTTGGGATGTCTCAAAGACTTTTTAGTCCATCTATTGGGACTCCATTTGCTCTTTGGTAGATCGATTTAGTTTAACCATTTAGAGAGTTCTTATGATCTTGTCTAACTTATTGCTGAACTCGTTTGCCGTGTTACTATTTACTGCATCCACTGGAAGTCTATTCCAAGTATTTGCTATTTTCTATGTAAAGAAACTGGCACATTGAGTGGTGTGGTATCTTTTCAATTCCAGATTGTATCCGTTACCTCTGAAATAATTTGTGATAATCGTGAATAGATTGTTGAAATATACATTAAATTTGTTATTCCTTAAAGAATTTTGAATGCCTTTATTAACTGTCCCCTTAGTCGTCAAGTTTGTAAATTAAATAAGTTCAAATGTTCCATCAAGGTGACAAAATTCAAACACACCAGGATCTGTTAACAGTGAGATGTAGAAAGTACAGTATACAAGTGTGTGTGAAACATGTGCAATACATGGCTACCTCCTAAATAACAGATCCATGTGAAATGGGCACCCTACTCTTGAGAGGCATATTGTAGGCGAGTCAGCAGGAGATGCACAGGTTTAAGGCAATGAAGACCAAGTCTTCTTTGCCACGAATGTCGAGTATGAATGCCTTAGTTGTTCAATGGATCATGAGGGAAGGGCCCGTGTAAGGGGGCGTTAGCGGTATTTGCTGATGTCGTTGCACAGAAAAACAGGCGATGCCTTCTGCAAATCTGTCGGTATATATTGCTTCACTAGAGGCTTGTCTGGTGGCATGGAGTAAATTTTCCCATAACATGACATAGGTGCTGGAGATTGTCGGAGGAGGTTGTCAACGCAACCAAATTGGCAGGGGCGGTGAACTGGTTGCCTTACACCATTTCAGCTGCCGAAACATCCAGTGTGTCCTTAGGAGTGGTCCTTAGTCCCAGGAGGATCACGTAAGCTGAGTAAACCTGTTGGAGTCATTGCATTGGGACATCAAAACAGCTTTGAGGGTACGTTGTAAATGTTCAAATATTTCATTGGCTGCAGGGTTTTAGGCGGTTGTTTGATGTAGGGTGATGCCTAGGAGATTCGATAATGAGGTCCACAATTGATAGTTGAAAGTGGTACCCCTGTCAGAATCAGTATGCTCAGGAATACCAAATCTCGCAATCCACCCTGAGAGTAAGGTAGATGTACTGTACATGAGGAAGATATTGCAGTTTCCATGGGAAGGGGTTCAGGCAAACGAGTGGAGCAGTCAGTGATGGTAAACAGGTAATAATGTCCTTGTTATGTGGGTAGGGGACCTAATATGATGACATGAATGTGAAAACTACACTGAGGTTGAGGAAAGGTGCCCACTCTTGAATACGT
>NC_090725.1:122697645-122702645 GCF_036898095.1 Palaemon carinicauda | reverse complement strand
ACGGTTATCAATTAACTCTTTTTACCTTAAATTCAGCATATTCAATGATGGTTCTTTTGAATTAATCTCCGACTTATCAGTAATTTATTGTTACTGCCATACCTGATTCTTTTATAGGCCTACAACTTAAAAATTACTTTTGCTTCACCCTCCAAAAACTGTCAGTCATCGTTTTCTTTTGCATGTCTTAATATTTTCTTATATTGAATATATCCGTCCAACAAAATGACGATGTTAATTACCAGCTGTAATGAAGATGACGTATGGTAAGAATTCAACAGCTTACTATTAGTACAGGAACTTAGGCTTCAATAATAAGAAATGTGTATATTGATAATACATGGATAAATCTTTTTCTTTACGATAACAATAAGAAAAACTATTTAGAATTATATTTCCAGAGATTCTGGATTTGTCTTAAGATTAGTGAAAGTATAATAAACAAAAAATCTTATTCGTGACGTATTCTTTATCATATTTATATAAATTCAACGTCAAGGTTTACTGGATACAATTATCTAGACCAGACCTGAAGGGAATAAGAAGAGAAAAAGAAAGGTCAAAGTCCGACACAGATCAAGCTGAAAGGGAGTTGCAGCATGAAAGGCTTGTCAATTATAGACAATCGAACAAGAAATAAAGTTCTAAAACTTGATGACGGAGAGATATAAACAGTCAGCAATCTATGCAACCCATAGACTAGCATTTAACTCCATTGACTAAATCGTGGTGGCAGCTAAAAGGGAATCAAGCGGTCACCTAAGAAGAAGATTTTCTGTCTTCTTCAGCTGATGGTTTAGAGGTTTAAGATAGCATCTGGAGAGAAAAGAGACCTCGAAGATGATCTAAAACCGGCGAAATACCTGATTGATAAAGCTAACATAAAAGCAGTTTACAAAAGTTGAAAAGAATAATTTGCTGTATCGTAAATTTTATAAAAACATCGCTGTTTGAACCAAAAGCTTTCCTCCAAGATAAAATCCCATATTTAGAACAGCCAAAATAATGTGAACTATTTTGATCAAATATGAAAGAAGAACTGATGTACTGTATGAGAAAGTAAAAGATTATGAAGAAATGGTGTCCTAGAGCTAGTGACCTTTTAAAAGCTATAGGAGACCTCGTCGTGCGTGTATACTTCAGACCATACTTTATAGATAAATGAAACGTACATTTCAAGACTTTAACCGAACAACGGAAGATACCAGGAAAGGAGAAATGTGCGGCGAGCGCTCTCTCTCTCTCTCTCTCTCTCTCTCTCTCTCTCTCTCTCTCTCTCTCTCTCTCTCTCTCTCTCTCATAGTGACTTCCGACTCTCACGGTAGCATCATCAGGAAATGTTTCATAACCACTGCACACCGTCTTTCACAGAGAAATGGAGAGATAGTAGGAGTAAACAAATAGTCAATTCTAAACAATTTCATTTTTTCACAGTATGCCTCCAACACCCGTAGGGGTAAGACGTATGTTATGGCTGCCTAGTCTTGAATGATAGAGGCCCGTGAGATTTTTAAAAATCTATCCTGAACTCTAGGTCATCGGCATCGTTCTGTCCTCTCCTTCAGTGCAAGCATAGCTAGGTTTATGTGTCAACCTTCTATGCGACAAAACTTCAAGAAGAGTGAACGCTATGATGCAAAATGGAGATTAAGATACAAGGCCACAGTTCATAGCATCACAACTTGCCATGTAGGCACCTCAGGCTATGGGAATGTATGGGCAAAATTGGGGTTAGAATTCACGAAACAACCGATGCTAACTCAGCATTCTTCGTTGATGTAGACTCAGATGACTCAAATAAGAGATAGCAACACTGTTATTCGAACCGAACAGTTTGAAGTGATTGACTCCGTAAAATATAACACAGTGAAAACTATGATAGCAAAACATCTGAGCGTAACAACGTCATAATACGGAGAAGAAGAACTTAAAGAAACCATTGAGAGGAAAAATGGTTGGGCTTAAGTATAAGATGTAATAAAAATCCCAAATCTTCCCACATTATGCACATAAAGTTTGAAACACCAAAGATGGCAGTCATAGATGGAGGCCTATTCATAGCCTACTAATACATTCGAAATCAATCTATTGGACAAGATAAGTTTATGAAATCACCATTTTGCTATAAATGGTATTCTTATGAGCATATCTATGGGGAATATTCTAAAGATAAAAATTCAATATATGCTCTACTGTAAATGCTCATCATATGACCATACACGCAAGGATTGTAAAGGAATTACAAAGTGTGTCAACTGCAATCATAAAACATACCCAGTGAGAAAGGATCTAATTAAAAAGATAGTGCAAGAGAAAAAGGCTAACAGAATAACAGCTACCAATACGGGGAACTGCCAGACTAATGGAAATAGCCCTCTAACCACTATACAATAAGACACAAGAATTGCGACAAATACAAATATACCAATAAAACTGGGGCTTCGTCAAGGAACGTTCTACCTTTCAATAATGAATAGCATTTTAGCAGATAACAATTAACTAGCAATGCATTTTTTGAAGAAACAATAAATGAGGCAGAAAGCACCATGAACAGGAACAAAAGACAACAGAACCGATAAAGTAGAGCACGTGAGTTTCAAGCATTTCAGAATATACAACAGCGTGTGCAGGATTCAACTCAATATAAAGATATAATAACAGAAAGTTCAGGAGACAACTCATCAGATGAAAAATTCACACCCGGAAATGGACCTAACTGGGATTCAATACCTCCATCAGGAGATATAAAAAATTTGCAAGAAACGAGCATCCATCAGCATGAAAATTACAAGACTCACCACAAAGCCTCCCAGGTTTCACCAACTCTACCATTTTTCAAAATACACAAGGTTCAAATTAAGCATCAGAAAATACTACGTCATTAGCTAAGAATACAAGAAAAAAAAAATAAAAGGAAAATAAGGTATTATTTCACCATGCTAATTTTAAGACCATGACAAGAAAAATTTAACAACATATAAATAAAAGTGTGGTTAAATCTCACTTTATATTACTCTTGCTAATACTTAACTTTCCAAACTATTCCCTACCATGGTTAGCTAGCTAACTACCCTCCTTGTTCATTCACCCATCTTTCCCATCACCTAAAAAAAGGTCAAACCGAAAAAAAATAATGTTACATAGAGTTCAAGAAAAGCTGAGAGAGAGAGAGAGAGAGAGAGAGAGAGAGAGAGAGAGAGAGAGAGAGAGAGAGAGAGAGAGAGAGAGAGAGAGAGAGGAGGGGCTTTCGCATCGTTAAATAAGTTTAGAACTTATAAAAATTATAGGCGTTTGTAACACTAGCCCCACACAAAAAAAAAAAAAATCCGATTCAGAGTAATCGTTCACGGATTGACGATGGCCGTTTGTCAAAATGCCAGAGAAGTGCCAAATACATAAACGCAAATCCGTGCAAATATTCCAAGATTTATGGCGACATGTTAAAATTGTCAGCAAAAATACTGACATAAAAACTGAATTCTCGTGTTTTGCTCTTTTGATCATTTTTTTTTCTTTTTTTTTAGGATATGGGGTGACGAACTCGAGGCCAGAGAAGAATACTATTTTTTCTAACTTTAGCAAATGATTGGATCATAGGTTTGTTCACAAATAAATAAATATCATCATCAGAAATATCAATAATATAAGAAGCAATAAGAAGAGTAATAATGGCGTTGAAGTCGATAACAAATACAATAAAAGATAAATGTTAGGTTGGCCTTACTTCAAATAAAAAAAAAAAGAAATATTGTGTAAAACAGTGATAAATTACTACTCAATCCAAGATATCCGTAGTAACTAAACATTAGCAAAATAATTCATATCATATCATCAAAATTAATTCAACTTATCATTTAACAATCAATCAATATTTTTCGTTCAAATCTAGATTCAAAATTATATTCGTAACATATTCTAATTGACTCTTCCTAAGTCCATAATCCAACCCTCCATAAAATGTCATAGGACACCATCAATAATTTTTTGTCGTTTTTTTAAATTACAGAGGCACGGGTGAATAATTTACCTTCTTATAACTTCTCTACCCGAAGTAATGAATCTGAAAAAAAGAGTAATGACAGAGATAATAGTTAAAAGTAAAACTAACCACAGCTATTCAGAGCATTGAATTTTGTCCGGGCTCTCGTACGTCATGGATTCTGGTGATAGCAAAATCCATTTTTTTTTTTCACGAATGGGAATAATGAGCAGCTCGGAGGCTATGTATATGTGATATTAGCATTCGTAGAAAATATGGAGTGACAAGTAACTCTGGGAAAAAAAACATAAGCTCAGAAATATGTTTCATACTTCATGATATACATATTTGAAATTGATACATGTTGGATTAACAAGTTTCGTCTTTTATAAAACAATGTTACTCTCAAAACACTACTTTGTAAATCTCACAACCCTCGAAAAAAAAACATTCTTACAAATAGCTTCTTTTTTTAAAGCCAAAATTCTTTTTATGCTATTTTACCAACACTATGTTCTTATAATATAAAATGTCAAATTTTCCAAATAGACGCCCTCTGAGGAATATGGCAGAACAGGACATTTACATTCATCGCCATGTTAACGAATTTTATACGTCTGCTTTCCCCTTTTCATATAATAACTAAATATTGCAAAAGACAAAGACATTACTTTTCCTAGCCTTACATCTCACCCTTCTTTCTTTCTTTTCACTTTTAATTTCTTTCAATTTTTCGAGGCCATGTATAAGAAAAGGCTGTTAGACGGCCGTGTCATCTCTCTCTCTCTCTCTCTCTCTCTCTCTCTCTCTCTCTCTCTCTCTCTCTCTCTCTCTCTCTCTCTCTCTCTCTATATATATATATATATATATATATATATATATATATATATAAATATATATGATATATATAAGTATATATAAACACACACGTATATATATATATATATACTTATATATACATATATATATATATATATATATATATATATATATATAAGGGGAGATGTTCTTTTATGTTAAT
>NC_090725.1:122657645-122692645 GCF_036898095.1 Palaemon carinicauda | reverse complement strand
TATAACCTGACAGTTTTTCTTGGCATAAAATATAGGTATCGAGAACGCTGCAACGGATGTCTGCTTTTGACATGACATTTCATTTACGAAAATTGTTTTATTTTGCTAAAAGTAACATTCACAGGGCACAGATTACTGTCACATGAATATATATGCATATATATAGCTATTATATATATATATATATATATATATATATATATATATATATATATATATATACATACATAAATATAGATACACACACACACACACACACACACACACATATATATATATATATATATATATATATATATATATATATACATACACACGTGTGTGTCTAACGGTGTATTTATATAGATGTTCATGTGACAGTAATCTTTGCTTTGAGTATGTTACTTTCAGCATATATATGTATATATATATATATATATATATATATATATACATATATATATTCATACATACATATATGTGTATATATATATATATATATATATATATATATATATATATGCTGAAAGTAACATACTTAACGGAAAGATTACTGCCACCTGAACATCTATATAAATACACCGTCAGACACATCCACATCCACATTGTAAATATATATATATATATATATATATATATATATATATATATATATATATATATATATATACATATATATATATATATATATATATATATATATATATATATGCTCAACTGAGAATATCTAAGAATTGTTACAGGTTGTTTCAAATTAAAGAAAAAGAATTTGACAACAGCAATTGAAATAAGGGAAATTATGTGGAGAATATTTTTCATAATTAAATGTTTGAGTGGGAACTTACTTAGTCCAGGAAAGTCTCCCTACGTCAGTTACTCAAAGATCAACAGGGGGGGATAAGGAGCACTTACACTCAGGGCACAAACACCCTGCTAATAACTTTACTGACGTAGTTTACTAACCCTCACTCTTAAATTCAAAATAGGAAATTGTACTCTGTCCAGAGGCCGGAGAACTCCACGCGTGAAATATGTTATTTTCATTAGTAAAATAAATTTTTGAATATACTTACCCGATAATCATGTAGCTGTCAACTCCGTTGCCCGACAGAATTCTACGGAAGGGATACGCCAGCGATCGCTATACAAGAGGGGGGTGTACTCACAAGCGCCACCTGTGGCCAGGTACTGCAGTACTTCTTGTTGACACCACCTCAATTTTTCCTCGGTCCACTGGTTCTATGGGGAGGAAGGGTGGGTCAATTAAATCATGATTATCGGGTAAGTATATTCAAAAATTTATTTTACTAATGAAAATAACATTTTTCAATATTAATCTTACCCGATAATCATGTAGCTGATTCACACCCAGGGAGGTGGGTGAAAACCAGTGTACATGTATATCAAGAAGCTAAGTATCCCGTATTTCATATTATCAGTTATTCAAAATAACAATGAAATTATAAGTACCTGGTAAGGAAGTCGACTTGAGCCATTACTCTGCCTTAAATAAGTTCGTCTTCCTTACTGAGCGCAGCGTTCCTCTTAGGAGGCTGAACAACTCTAAGGTGCTGAAGTATCAAGGGCTGCAACCCATACTAAAGGACCTCATCACAACCTTTAACCTCGGCGCTTCTCAAGAAAGCATTGACCACCCGCCAAATCAACAAGGATGTGGAAGGCTTCTTAGCCGACCGTACAACCCATAAAAAGTATTCAAGAGAAAGGTTAAAAGGTTATGGGATTATGGGAATGTAGTGGCTGAGCCCCCGCCTACTACTGCATTCGTTGTTACGAATGGTCCCAGGGTGTAGCAGTACTCGTAAAGAGACTGGACATCTTTGAGATAGAATGATGCGAACACTGACTTGCTTCTCCAATAGGTTGCATCCATAACACTCTGCAGAGAACGGTTCTGTTTGAAGGCCACTGAAGTAGCCACAGCTCTCACTTCATGTGTCCTTACCTTCAGCAAAGCAAGGTCTTCTTCCTTCAGATGAGAATGTGCTTCCCTAATCAGAAGCCTGAATAGTAAGAAACTGAGTTCTTAGACCTTGGAAAAGAAGGCTTCTTGATAGCACACCATAAGGCTTCTGATTGTCCTCGTAAAGGTTAAGACCTTTTTAGATAGTACCTAAGAGCTCTAACTGGGCAAAGTACTCTCTCCAGTTCATTCCCCACCAAGTTGGACAGGCTTGGGATCTCGAACGACTTAGGCCAAGGACGTGAAGGAAGCTCGTTTAGCAAAAACCGAGCTGCAAGGAACATGTAGCCGTTTCAGATGTGAAAACTATGATCCTGCTGAAGGCGTGGATCTCACTTACTCTTTTAGCTGTTGTCAAGCACACGAGGAAAAGAGTTTTTAATGTGAGGTCCTAAAAAGAGGCTGATTGGAGAGGTTCAAATCTTGATGACATAAGGAACCTTAGGACCACGTCTAGATTCCAGCCTGGAGTGGACAACCGACGTTCCTTTGAGGTCTCAAAAGACCTAGGGAGGTCCTGTAGATCTTTGTTGGTGGAAAGATCCAAGCCTCTGTGGCGGAAAACCGCTGCCAACATACTTCTGTAACCCTTGATCGTAGGAGCTGAAAGGGATCTTACTTTCCTTAGATGTAACAGGAAGTCAGCAATCTGGGTTACAGTGGTACTGGTTGAGGAAACTGCATTGGTCTTGTACCAGCTTCGGAAGACTTCCCCTTGAGACTGATAGACTCTGAGAGTGGATGTTCTCCTTGCTCTGGCAATCGCTCTAGCTGCCTCCTTCGAAAAGCCCCTAGCTCTTGAGAGTCTTTCGAAAGTCTGAAGGCAGTCAGACGAAGAGCGTGGAGGTTTGGGTGTACCTTCTTTACGTGAGGTTGACGTAGAAGGTTCACTCCTAGAGGAAGAGTCCTGGGAATGTCGACCAGCCATTGCAGTACCTCTATGAACCATTCTCTCGCGGGCCAGAGCGGAGCCAACCAACGTCAGCCGTGTCCCTTTGCGAGAGGAGAACTTCTGAAGTACCCTGTTGACAATCTTGAACGGCGGGAATGCATACAGGTCGAGATGGGACCAATCCAGCAGAAAAGCATCCACGTGAACTGCTGCTGGGTCTGGAATCGGAGAACAATACAACAGGAGTCTCTAGGTTATCGAGGTAGCGAACAGATCTATGGTTGGCTGACCCCACAGGGCCCAAAGTCTGCTGCAAACATTCTTGTGAAGGGTCCACTCTGTGGGGATGACCTGACCCTTCCGGCTGAGGCGATCTGCCATGACATTCATACCGCCCTGAATGAACCTCGTTACCAGCGTGAGCTTTCGATCTTTTGACCAGATGAGGAGGTCCCTTGCGATCTAGAACAACTTCCACGAAAGAGTCCCTCCCTGCTTGGAGATGTAAGCCAGGGCTGTGGTGTTGTCAGAGTCCACCTCCACCACCTTGTTAAGCTGGAGGGACTTGAAGTTTATCAAGGCCAGAAGAACCGCCAACAACTCCTTGCAATTGATGTGAAGTGTCCTTTGCTCCTGATTCCATGTTCCCGAGCATTCCTGTCCGTCCAAAGTCGCACCCCAGCCCGTGTCTGATGCGTCCGAGAGGAGACGGCGGTCGGGTTTCTGAACAGCCAAAGGTAGACTTCCTTGAGAAGAAAGCTGTTCTTACACCACGCGAGAGAAGACCTCCTCTCTTCGGAAACAGGAACTGAGACCGTCTCTAGCGTCATGTCCTTTATCCAGTGAGCAGCTAGATGATACTGAAGGGGGCGGAGGTGGAGTCTCCCTAACACGATGAACAGGGCCAGCGATGAAAGTGTCCCTGTTAGACTCATCCACTACCTGACTGAGCATCGGTTCCTTCTCAGCATGCTCTGGATGCATTCTAGGGCTTGGAAGATCCTTGGGGCCGACGGAAAAGCCCGAAAAGCTCGACTCTGAAGATCCATACCCAGGTAGACAATGGTCTGGGATGGGACGAGCTGGGACTCCTCAAAATTGACCAGGAGGCCCAGTTCCTTGGTCAGATCCATAGTCCATCTGAGAATCTCCAGACAGCGACGACTTGTGGGAGCTCTTAAAAGCCAGTCGTCTGACGGAGCCGGACACAAGATCATGGTACTGCTGCACAGTCTGTGAACTGTCAACCATGGGGAAGCGAGGAAGTACAGTGACAACCCGAAGCTGTCTAGACTGTCTGGGTCGTACAGACAACTCCTTATCGGGTTGCTGAGGTTGCCGCACTGCGTCACAACAAGTCACTTCTGCTGGTTGTTGAACGTCTTCCCAGTGACACACTGACTCCGTAAACAAAAAATCCTCTAACAAGGACTAAGCTTGGACTGCATGTCTTGCAACACAGCTCAAGGTCTATGGGAGCAGGTGTGGTAACAGACGGGGTTAGCGACTGAAGTGGAACCATTACCTTCCCTGGAAGCATGTTATGCTTAAATAAAAGTCCATAGGAGGCTACGCAGCTAAAGGCTCCTCTCCAAATGACAGAGTCCTCAAGGGAATATCAGAAGGAGGGAGAAAAGCACTTTCTCATCTACAGGGACCATATCCGAGAAAAGCTAAGTTCTCTCAGTGAGGGTTTCACTGGTGCAAAAGCAGCAGACTAGAAGGCAACGTTATGAAACTGCTTGACAGTCTAGTGAGTTGGCAACAACCAAAGATGTGTGACTGAGAAGCATGCGGTAAGGTATGCAGAGCATGCTGTATGCAGAGCATGCTGTATGCAGAGCATGCTGTATGTAGAGCATGCTGTAAGGTAAGCAGAGCATGTTGCATGGCGTGTAACATTTCTCAGAAATTCCATGACCAGTGCTAGATTGAGTAATATCGCATTACTGTCCATTGAAAGTGCACGTGCCGAGGGAATTGATTTAGACTGTTTTGTTGATGAATTTGATAGCCGGCATGATAATCGTAGAATTAAGCTGCACTAAATATACGTACTATAATCTACTTCACCTCAGGAAAGGGAAACTCGCCCTGTTGGCAACACTGCATTACTTCATGCATGCTTGCATGGGGTTTTAATATCAACATAATAATTACATTACATTCATAACTCATGATTCATTTTTGTTTTGAAGATATTTTTGCCATATTTTTGCGATTTTGTTAAAAATATATTGCAAGGAATACATATATATATATTTTTTTTTTTTTTTTTTTTTTTTTTTTTTTTTTTTTTTTTAAGTAATACGAATAACCTCCATTATCATAATGTTTGTGTAGGCATACATGTATATGTTTTACAAATGCAAGTTATGAAAGTAATGAGGTGTTATTATTGTCATTTGTTATTTCAAAGTTGAATGGGAAGAGGCTCAAGCTGAGGAGAAAGTGGCAGATGCATGCGTTGAGGTGGCTGACTCATAGCATGAGGTTCCTGCCTCAAGAGTTGCGCTTGCCTCAAGGGTTGAGGTGGCTGCGCAGAGAGAGGCTCTTGACTCACGAGTTGAGGTTCTTGAGGTGTGAGCTGCGAGAGTTGAGGTGGCGGCTGCGCAGAACGCGGCTCCTGTCTCACGAGTTGAGGTTCTTGAGGTGCTTGCCTCGAGAGTTGAGGTTGCAGCTGCGAGAGCTGAGGTGGCTGCCTCAAGGATGGTAGAGGTTGTCGTACCTCAAGAGGTTGCTGCCTCGAGGATGGTCTTACTGCAAGAAACTCTTGTCTCAAGGGAAGAGGAGGTTGTAAGGCATAAGGCTCCTGCCCCCATTGTTGAGGAGGTTGCTGCGTGGTAAGAGGCTCCAGCCTCAAGGAAAGTGGAGGTTGCTGCACAGCGCTGGTATCTGGCAACTCCCAACGCGGCAGCTCACGCATGGAGGTAGTTAGAGGAACCTCAACCTCATACGTCTGGCAGATTGTACTGCGCAGAGGGGGAGGAGCGTTCGCAGGAGGAGGTGTATTAACCTTCTCTGCCTGAAACTCCTGCATCAACACCGCAAGCTGAGACTGCATTGTCTGCAGTATAGACCACTAGAGTTTAAGAAAGACAACAACAAACGGAGCTACTGTCCGTTGAGACTGAGGGTCTAAAACAGCTGGTGCGGCAACAGACGGAGCTACTGCCTGTTGCGATACCACCTTGCCTCTCTGGGAGGTGTGCAGTTGTCGTACTGCAGCAAGTCCGAACTGACCCAGGGCTAATGGCTACACCTAGGAGTTGGACTTGTGCGGAAGGGACCGACTTGCACTTAAAAGCTGCAAGATTTGGTCCATGGTTTCTGCGAGAAACCTCTTCCGCAGACGAGGAATAAAAGGGCTCTCTCGTCTTTGTGTGGGTGGGGTGATCACGTCGGCAACGTGTGTAGATACACCCGAAACCACGGAGGGAAAACGTCTGTTCGTCGATCAAGGCCTGCTGAACCCATAAGTCCTTCGACATTACTTCTCCCCTGGGCTTGGGAGCTTGTAAGAGGTCCCAGACTAGGCGAACAACTGGCACGAACAGACGAACCCTCGAACGCAACACTGTAACACTTTGCGCTAATCACTTATCACTTTTGATTTTCTGTTTGCACTTATTTCACTGAACTCGAAACTTTAAGTGGTTTGTACCTGAAACACGCAATTCTATCCTTCCTTAAAAGTTAGTAATTGCGAAAACAGAATTACAATGTAACAGAAAAATCTAATGAAAGATAAATAATTCAGTGGCTGGAAAGAGACTAAACACTAGATCAAATAAACTACGTTTAAAATCTCTCACCGCATAAAGCTTGAGAACAAGAATAAAACTCTAGAAACGTTTACCTTCTTCCCCTAAAGAGACTAGGGAGAAGAGCAAAAACGATAACAACGTTACTCGCTTGAACGAAACGTTTATCCTCCTCTCTCTCCCTCCGTCTCTATCTCTCTCTCTCTCTCTCTCTTGACTTAGAACCTGAGAGAAGAGCCCAATCATATATATCGTTAAAAAATATTATTGTTAAAGGAAAAAAAAAACTGAAAGATATCCCAAATAAAAAGTTCCTTTATTAGAATTAAAACCATTAAGCTAAGAAAGAATGAACAAAACGCTAGAAACGGTTACTCTTACTGCAACGTGACACCGTGAAAATTCTCTCTCTATCGTAACGATAGAGCGCAAGTTGAACGTTCTGAACGTCAACAACTGCAGAGACAAAACAAAACGTTAGTTCAACTTTGAAAACAGTACGAGACTATCAAAGAAATTCTTTCAAAAACATTAAAATAGCATAATATGTTAACAGGTAAAACCGAAATGACGGGCTCAATGTTAATTAACTTCGGTACCAAGAAAAGACCGCCTACTATTAGGAAAGGTCGAATATAAACAAATATAAAAATTAATTTTAATAAGTTTATAATAAAAGGAAGTTAATCGAAGAGGCCTATAAAAGGCGGAGAGATATAAAATAAATCTATAACTTTTGTTAAGCAAAATTAAGAAAGAGAGTCTATACTCTCTTAGACACCAACACTTCCGTCTAAGGGAAGGGTCGGCCATTTAAAAGTGAAAGAGTTCATACTCTCTTCGTCACCATAATTAATCAAATTAATTCCAAAAGCTAGCTAAGCTAATGATAAAACTTCCTGAATAGCGAAAGCTAAACTCTAGAGCAAATACATCACCAAATCGTGAGCAAAAAACTCCAGAATCAACAGCGTATCCATGTAGGTCTAGCCGGAGGCACGACAGAGGAAAAATTGAGGTGGTGTCAACAAGAAGTACTGCAGTACCTGGCCACAGGTGGCGCTTGTGAGTACACCCCCCTCTTGTATAGCGATCGCTGGCGTATCCCTTCCGTAGAATTCTGTCGGGCAACGGAGTTGACAGCTACATGATTATCGGGTAAGATTAATATTGAAAAAAAAGTAATTTAATGGCCTACTGTAGCTTTGTCAGGTCTATAGTCATCTACATTCTCAGACTCTGTTTCGACTCCGTCCCAGGGACCCCAGTGAGTTGCCGAACAGGACTATTACGTTAAGTAATTATTGAGACAAACCAAAAAATGGGAGCAGTGATGTAAAGTAAAGTATATAGTTTAAAGATATGGATCTTTACCTTCGAAGCAGATAGATTAATACAAAGTTCCTCGCTGATTCACTTATGACTTACTTAGGCTTACTCCTTTCAAATATCGGGTATACTGTCCCATGATCAACTAATCATAATAGAAACATTGAAATAAATGAAGGAGTACAAATACAACAAGGTTTAATTAACCTAATCTTGATTTATTATACAAATTTACATAAAAATAAATGGGCATCTGAACAATACAAAACGTACCAAAAAGAAATGCAAATTAATGGAAAATGTCGTTGAATAGACTCGTGGTCTTCTGCAATAATTAATCATCTAAACTGGGTCACACACGTGGCCTGTGACCCCAAGACTCTAGTCTCAAAAGCAACAATGAAATGCAAAACGGTACACACAATCCCACCGCACACAACCTGAAATATGTAATAGCCAGTTAACCTAATCAAGTTAAAATTAGTCTACTGTAAGCTAAAAAATGGGGTAAAACTAAGTGACCACAATATAGTACCTGCACTCCTTGGAATACCGTCTTTGTCCTCAAATGGCTGTTGACCGGATCGTTGCAGTTTGCACTCTTGACTGGCTCACCCCTAAAATCCTCACTTTTGGCAAATGTGGTTTACCAGGCTCCTTGGAATATCGCCTCTCCAACCGGCAGGACTCCTGTGTGAGTCTAATTTTGGGAAGGGGGTGGGGGGGGGGGGGGTTGAGCCAGAGGTACACGGATCCACTGACAACCAGGTCAGTCGGTCACTAAAGCTTCCGAATGAATGGGCTGATGTTAAGGTCGAGAGGGATAACCCGGCTTCACCTTTCCAGAGAAGTGACGGTCATGATGCGCAAGGTAACCCAGTGGATGTGCCATCTTGGGACTTTAGTACAGGGCAATATATTGTTGGAAGGAGTGCATAAGAGGCAGGATTTTGCACAAAATACTCAGAGAAATCTTGCTGCACTAAGGGAGTCTATATATACAATAATCCTACCTATTCTGGCTTGCTTAAAATTAATAGTTAAAATGAGAAATAAGCAAACATTAATTGGTATTGGGAAATAAAAGCTGCTTTCAAGTTAGCAGCATTAAGATTACTGTATATTCAAAATCAGTTTAATATTTACCTCGACCCAAGTAGTTTAAGGAAAGAACCAACATACGCCGGGGTAAGGCCTTTGCTGTGCGTATCTACACTGTGACGTCATGAGCATGGCGTACGCTACTGTCAAGTTTAGTTAATTTAAAATAGTTCTCCCGATGTTTTGGTAAAGAAAACTTAATGTAGGAGAGGACGTTTAAGGGGGTAGCTACAGTATTATTAGGAGAGAGCCAAAAATACAAAAGGAAGAAGAAGAATGAAGAAAATTCTTCACAAATTAATGTAAATAAAAACTCACAAAAAACACAACACGTTTATTCACAAACCTATTTATAGAGGCATTTAAAAGATGCATCTTCTTTACTTCCAATGACAAATCAAATAAAGAGAACAGGCTGAGTAGTAGAGTAATATAATACTTAAAGGGCAAATTATCCTTTACTTTTATGACAAATCAAATGAAGTCAATATTATCTATAGATAGGGGGACCAGGCTGTATAGAAGAAAAATAAAATACTTAAATGGAGAGTTAGTGAATCATTTTCAGCTGTTGAGATGGTGCTGATACAAAAGCTTAAGAATGTAACAGCAAAATTATTGTTTTCTCCCAGAATTCAGCGACTTCACTCACTGACGGGAAGAGTTGACTACTTTTTTCGTCTCTGGCAAGACATTGCTTCGTCTCAAACAGGGCAGGATTTTTGGAGATATGTGTCCGTCGTCTGAAGGGTGTCTCCATTAATATATTCAATGGTGAAATTTAAGTCCCAGTTCCTCTTCATGGTATCCTATCGAAGAGTCATCTCGCTGTACTCAACTGTTGTAAGTTATCAATGTACCTGGCACATATACTTGACTTAGGTTGAACAATGAAGGTTAGCGTCCTTAAAATTTTCCTTTTATGTTATACGGAACAAGACACCCAAACGTAAACCCATTGTGACACCATCTACTTGACTGAAAAGATCTCCTGTATGAGCCAAAACTGTAATGTAACTTCTTTACTGCTTATATGAAGAAGCTGAAGGGTGCCCTTTAAAATGTTGATATGAGGTGCATTTGAATAATATTTCCTTTAGATTGATCTCAACGGTTACATCCCTTGTTAAATTCTTAAAAGTTTATTTTTGCATCTAAAGAATTAGCCTACATAGGAAATGTCATTCTGAATTGTCTATCAACGGAGATACCCCTTCAAGTCCATTCCTTTGAAGATATAAAGGGCGAGGAGCTTATTCGGTAGTTTGGCAAAGATGCATGTCAAAGAAAGTACTTGTGTAAGAATGTGGCAGAGGGAATAAGTGTCCCTGTGATGTGGTTCCTAACAGTTTAATAGCAACATTCCGATCTGTAGTCACCGATGATCAAAGAAAGTTTAATTGTATTCCTGACTGTATATCACAGCTGGTATTAAGATGAAGATGAGGCAAAAAGAGTCCTGGAATAATGTCAACATTCCTGGGATAGCCGTGTGTCTCTACTTATCTTCAGTTACCCTAGTTTGGTCAAAACTCTGGTCATAAATAGCACTGCTCCTCACAAAGACGATGGATAATTGACCAGCTTAGAGGATAAATTTTAATGTACCATAAGTATGTGTCAAGCCTTCAGCAAATGCTATATTAGGTGAACAACCTACCACTGCGAAAGCTTTTCTCAGCTATCAACAACTAGGGTGCTAGATATCAGCATTATATGGATGTCCATGATTATAAACCATCTACCAAGGAGTAGTTTGAGGTATGTTAATAACTAATAAAGAATCCCACTATCACAGTCTGGCATACGCAGCCATCTACAATGGCCAACACTCAGCATGCAAAGAAATGCAGACTATACCCAAAGGAAGATTAAATTAAAAACACCAAAACGAAGACATAACTCCAGAACCACAGAAATGAATAACACCTATTAGTGCCAAATCTCGTTTTGCTCCTACAATTAAAAAAAAAAAGACCGTGGCAACTACAGACCTGCGTGGACAAGAGCATGTACCTTGCTCCTCAGATGACCAGGATTTTAGTGATATCCGTTACTCAATGAAAAATTTCCTACGATTCACTCCACTATTTTAATTTGTCTATATCTCTACACAATGTAAATATCAACGAAATAGCTGAGCACTACAGAACATTCAATGCAAAATGTTATGCACATTATTATTATTATTTTTTTTTTTTTTTTTTTTTTTTTTTTCATACTACAGCCAAGCTGCTACCCGCATTGGAAAAGCAAACTGTTAGATGCTCAAGGGCCCCGATAAGAAATGTAGCCCAGAGTGCATAAAAAAAATGGGCGAAAAAAATTGATCGCCTAAAAAACTGAAATAGAAAATTAAAGTGAATTACGAAAACAATGATACTTTGACGAATGTGCCAAGCATTAATATCCAGATCAGGGATAAGGAATTAGATAGATTGAAAGTTTTATCCATTAAGCTAATATAAGCCAGGTTCTGAAGATCAAACCAAAGAACAATCTACAAAGCCGGAAAAATTATATTAATTAAATATTTCCTTAGAATAGACAGGTCTCCAAAAATCTTGACTTTCAATATAGGCTGCACATTGTTTGTTCAATTGAAGAAGAAAAAGACAGCATATGTTTCGCAAAGATTTCCTTTGCAATCAAAAATTGCACCTAGACTTTCACATGTGTTGTATTTAAATAAAGAAATATTTCAAAAGAAGACATCTCCAGATCCTTTACCAACTTGCAATCATTCTTGGAGTATATTAGGGTATAGCCTAATTCTCTAACAACACAAAACACACCGGTTAACCTTATGTTGTTGAACGCCGCCATCTCATTTATCTATAGGCTTTAATTCTTCATTAAAAATAAATACGATTTTATTCCTGTGATTTCTGATTATGGAGATGCAAAATTTTACCAAAATACCTGCTTTTTTTGTAAGTGTGCCGTTTTATGGAACCAATATGCAATAGTTTACCTTAAAATAAAATTTTCTATGATATATCCATATCTATTTTCTTTGGTTTACTTTCAATCAAAAACTATAGAATATACTGAAGATTATGACCCCCGAACTGAAATCATTGGATTTATATTGAATACGGTTTTACATAAATTTTACGTATGTGTTTATATATCTACGATTGCATATACTATATGATATTATAGCTCTGATACCGCGAGGAGTTTCTTATTCGGGTCTCTATCAGTACTCTTAATGTAAATCGTAAACTCTGTTTAGTTTTTTTCACTGGAATATCAGAGGAAACGACGCATATGATATATATTTTTCTTGTGTCATACAGAATTCTAGACATTCTAAGTAATGGCCTATTAAGTGCCGATGCACACGCTCCATATTTATATTTTTCGATAGCATAAAATATTGACTATTTATGCTTGCTGAATTTTACCGTTTAATTTCTTTACGACTGTTCATCCAAATGAATGCTACAGTAACTAAAGCCATTTAATGATTAAACCTAATTACATTCCGTTAAACAGACCGGAACTTATTTTCTAGTCTACTTAGTTAGTGTATGTTTTGTCTTTTTTTGCGGTTTAACTTTTCGGGGGTTATCTACAACTGATTTTATCAAATTGACATCTGCTTTTCATATAATTATACGAGGAGAAATATCTGAAAATAATTATTTCATGGCTTCGAGCCAAAATCATAATTTGAATTAATATGATATAGTTTAAGGGCAATCCCTTCTAATGTACAGTAATTACAACAACATAACATGTTATTGGTTTTGCCGAAGAGACGACTGATTTGATCCCTAAATGTAAGTGAAGCTAGAGAGAGAGAGAGAGAGAGAGAGAGAGAGAGAGAGAGAGAGAGAGAGAGACCTAACTCAGAATTTTGATGGCGGACATTGCATAAAGTTATAACACGAATTTCAGATAATTGTACATATGAACCAGTTAATAACGAATATTATAATATAATATAGTTGAAATATATCCCATTCAAACTACTATATTTTACAATGAGAGAAAAACTCTTAGAGCTATACTCATTATAAGGACATTACACTTAGAGAGAGAGAGAGAGAGAGAGAGAGAGAGAGAGAGAGAGAGAGAGAGAGAGAGAGAGAGAGAGAGATTATTCGAACGGAAGTGTAATGCCCCGCCGGTCGCTGTTGAAGGTAATTAATTTTGGAGTTGCTAAAGCAATGGGGTCTTTGATTCACTCGTTTAAATAGAAATCATGGAAAGCTTGGTATAATCATACACAAACAACTGTAATCTGTCAAAATCACACAATCAATAATAACGTAACTGAAGCTTCATTATTTTAAATATTTTTTTTCGTTTTATCACTGCAAGAGCCTAACGAAAGGTTGGTATACTAATTTTCCTAATACGTTCAGACTAATGTTGTGTATAGTGTGTGTCTGCTACTTACGGGAAGTGTGCATACAAGATAATATTAAAAACATTATAATTAAATATTCCTATTTGCCTATTTTTGTCTACATGTGTTTTAACATTGTTGTAGAAATCATTAATCCTTTCTTACTCGAATATGATAACAACCAAGTGAAATTAGATTATAAATGGAAAATAATTTCCTTTCTGATACGCATCACAGGAAAACGATATCATACGATATTTAAAGGGACTATGATCTGGGTTCTACACACCCACTATTAGCAAAAAAAAAAGCTAAATATTTAAAAGAAAAGAAAAATTCTGACAGCATTGATGAATGCTTTTGCGAAGTTTTTGAAATATCTACCTGTTCCATTTCGATGCTATGCAAACAGGGGACTAAAAGGACATTATTTGAACTTGCTAATTACTTGTTCAAGACCAAAATCTCGTCTAAATATATTCAGAATGATCAGGGAGGATTTGGCATTTTTTTTGTGCCACGTGTATTATGGGTGATGTCACAGAGTAGCCTACTTCAAACATAGAGGAATGCTATTGACAAGAGTTTCAAAGAAAAAACAGTTGGACTATATTTTTGATAGATATGAATACAGCCAGCGGTATTTTCTTTCAACCAATCTGCATGATTGAAAACCATGATACTGACAAGCATTACGCACCAGTCTTTGAGAGAGAGAGAGAGAGAGAGAGAGAGAGAGAGAGAGAGAGAGAGAGAGAGAGAGAGAGAGAGAGAGAGAGAGAGAGAGAGAGGAGAATAAACAAATCTCACGAGAAGAGCCTTTAAAAACCAATGACATTAAAAAAACAAAAACATATTCAGTTTATGGTGATATATATCAATATAAATTTCTTGTCATAAGCCATCTGTAAGAAAAAGAGAAATACCGGTATATATATGATACTAATATTTCTAGTCAAATACATGAACCATATATTTTTCCAATTCGTTATCTTGTGTTTTATACATTTCTGATTATGAATATTGGGGCAAACCATCTGTTCACAAGTTTTCCACCTCCCTTCAAAATAAAACAATAATTATGGGAGTTTCCCGAGGTTTTGGGTAAGGAAACACCATGAACGAATGATTTGCCCAGATATATATGGTCAGATATGCATAATAAGCACAAGATAACCACTAAGAAAAATAAATGGTTCGTGTAAGTAGTGGAAAATTAAAGTAGCATACTTACCTAAAATTCACATCACATCCCTCAAATGGCTTTTGCTTTGCCGTGGCTCGCTTCACTCGCAAATATTAACATTATCTCACTGCTATATTCTGTTCTGGTAAGCAGTACATGTATAATGCTGTGCACTCCATCCCCATGGGGCACTATTAAATTATCATAACTATGTATAATTTGTATCATGATCCTCAGATGGATTTAGCTCCACCGTGACTCGTTTCGCTTGCACATAAATATAATCTCAATGCTGCACTGCTCTGGCAAGCAGTACATGGATGAGCTGCGCATGCCAATCATGTGAGTCATTATTCCGTGAATAATATTTATATCACACGAGCAACAATAGCTATATACTGATCTGAGAGTGTTTTAAACATAATCAGTGCCCGAAATAAATGAAATTATACTAAATTTCGAAATAGATTGAATTCCCGAGTGGAAAATGTCTCCTGACGATAGTCATGGTGGACCCGAATTTGGATAGAAAAAGGACTGTTGTAAAAAACATCCGGGAACTTAGGCACAAATATTTGGAAGCTCTTAACTGGTTCGAAAAGCCAGCTAATGATTATGTCATCCATAAAACAGGAAGCTGTCAAAAGCTAATGCAAGCAATGCATGCGCAGCAATCCACAATCATTCTCTCAAAAGTAAAAAAAATAAAAAAGAAAAAAAAAGCAGTTTAGTGTTTAAATTTTTGGTCAATCGATAGGTAAGTTATTAAGCCCCAGCCTACATTATTCATACAGAGAAAAATGCCAAAATGCCCCCCACCCCCCACCACTTGTCCATTTCTTATTGGGAATTCCCGTCTCACTAGACATTAAAGTGAAAAAATACTAGGTATAGTGTCACCAATATGTGCCCATTAGTATAGATACACAAAAAAATCAAGACTTAGATACAATCTCTCTCTCTCTCTCTCTCTCTCTCTCTCTCTCTCTCTCTCTCTCTCTCTCTCTCTCTCTCTCTCTCTCTCTCGCTGTTTATAAATGACTGATCTATTTTAGCGTTGTTACTCATCTTTACATATTTCATATTTTATATCATTTCTCATAGATAGATTATTCCTGTTTCTTTGCATTTTCTACACTGGACTGTTTGTAGTAACCTGCTTTTCCAGATAATTTTGCAGATTGGCTGGTTAAAATAATAAAACATTACCGGAACTAAGAGCAAAGGGTGAACCCAAGTACCGAAGTCGTTTGAAAACGTCCCCCACCTCTTAATTTCCCTGAAGTGATTATAGCCAAACCATGTTATGACGATAATCTAACCTAAGTAATGCTAGATGAATACCTTTTACATACAACTGAATGTTTCACTTTTTGTTTTAGACTTTACCTATAAAATTTCAAGGTTACTCTTCGTTTCATGCCTAGTTTAACTACAAGTTTAATCTTCGAGTACATGATTACGCCACAGATCCTGCCCGTCAAGATCGCAAATGTTATAGCAGGCTACCTAAAGCCTAGTACAACAGAATTGGTATTGATTAACTAGGACCTTAACTGTGATGTTATGGAATGTGTTCAAGTCAAAAGGAATGTTATGGGCTTTCAGTCCGAGCTACCGATATAAATATTGTTGTACGAACTGGGCTCTAACTCCCAATGAAGATCATTTTCTGTTATAGTTCTATAGTTTGAAGGATAGGCTATGTATTTCATATCTTGTCTATGAATGAGTGATTATAATCTTTAATCCCAAGGGTATCTTTAATACAGTATGTCTTTTGTATTTTTTCATATAAACTATACACAAGTTTAATGTATGACCAAGTAACATGGAGGTGGGCTAATAAAGTTTTTATATTTTGTATTCAGAAAGTATGATATGATTTTTTGTGTGTAACCTAAACTAACTAGCATAATTAAACATAGCAATTGTAGATAAACTGCTCATATTTTAGTCCTATCGAGAGAAGAAACAGAGAAACAAAAGCAAGATATAAAACACATTCTTGAATAAGACACTGGATAGGACCAATATACATATGTTTTAATAGCGAATTTAAAAAAAAAAGAAAAAAAAAACATACATCAAAAGCAACCACTAAATTTCTTAAAGGTTGAGCTATTTGGAAAAGGCAATTTTTGAAAATTGGATTAAAATATTGACAAAGGTTAGATTGAGTAAAATGTTGTACCACACGTGTTTCATAAAAGCACGTACACTGCAACGGTTTTTACTTTATTATCTTATCACTCGCTCTTCCCTAGACAAACTTGTGTAAGCTTGGTAGCTCATGTTTTATTGTTTGAATTTTTGTGATGTTCTTGCTCGTAAGTCTGTATATAAATTTGATGATGGTATAATAAAGTTTTGTTACAGTCACCTCACCTCTCAGTTATCACCTAACTGGTGCCTAGCACATTGGTCTCCAGCTCTTTCCTGCTTCCCCCTTACTGCTGTGTCTTACTGTTTGATGATGCCACCCTCCGACCATGACTTTCCTATCAATGCCACACTCTTGAATCTACTGCCCTTCACCAGTACAGAGGCATTTGTCTGGTTTCGGTGCACTGTGGTCAAGTTTCACATTAAGGGCGTTACGCTTTCAAGCACCAAAGCAGACTATGTTCTCGCAGAGATCCCCGAGGACACTCCCCGAAATCTCAGATTAGCTTTGCGAACAAGTGGATACCCCACTAGTGTACGACGCCCTTAGGACATACCTCCTGAAGCAGTACTCACCATCGCCAGCCGCCATAAAGCCAAACTTTTTCAGTTCTCTAAATAACAGTTGGGGGACCATAAGGCTTCACTCGCTCTCAAGAAAAGAACCAGTATTGTTCGCCTGCAACTTGCGACGGACGGCTCTCCTCACCAGGTGAACATACTTCATGGCCATTTTTGTATGATGCCTACCCGAACCTATATGCGCTGCCACTCCAGATATCAATACCTTGGCCATGAAGGACCTGATGTCCAAAGTCGACAATAACCGAAGCTGATGTGAATGCGATAGGACACTGACGCCCATCCCATGATGTACTGGAGCGGCGACAAAGCCACTCACCACCCACGTATTATGCCACCACTCGCTCACAACCCAACCAACGACCTCTATAACCCCTTACTGACACCCATTGGCCACAGTTATGCTACTACCATTCAAGACTCAGGGCTGCTGTGAAGAAATGTCTGAACGTTTTTCAGTGACCAAAAAACGTATGTGTAGGCCATCACTTGTGGCAGTAGCTTCCCTTGTCACTACTCTTTTCTTTTTACATGATGTAGGTACTGGCAAGCGATTTTTGGTAAACACAAGTGCTTGCTGTTCTCTTTTGCTGTTCTCTGGGACACGATGTAGTCCGTCTAAGCCTGCTGACATCCGCCTGAGCGCTACCAAACAACGGGTTTAAGACCCTCACATTATTGTTTGGAAGTGCCAAATATGAATAGAATTTTTTCGTCGCTGACGTCACATTGCAAATCCTCGGTGTGGATCTCGTCTCCAATTTCCACCTCCTGGTTGATGTTGCTCACCGACGCTTAGTTAACGAAGACGAGTACTCATCGACGCCTCTTCAACCTTCCACCTGCGACCTTGCTCGCTCTCCAAATCAGCACACACACGTATGCCTACACTTACCTCCTCACGTTGGCCCCTGTAGGCTTTCGCCCAGAACTTTGCTAAACATCCAAAATTCCTGCTAAACATAGTGTTTATCACTATATCAAGATGAAGGGCTCCCAGTGATTACCAGATTCAGGCTTCTAGCACCGGATCGTTAGGTAGCTGCCAAACAAATTTTCGCCGAAATGGAAGAAATGGGTCTTTGCCAAAAGTCCTCCAGCGAATGATCGTCAACCTTATTATCCTGAAGAAAAAGGGCTCCCTGCATCCATGTGGGTATTACAGGCATTTTCACATGCAGACAGAACCAGATCACTACCCCATAGCAAACCTCCACGACGTGACCTCCTTGCACAAAGCAAACATTTTCTCCAAGCTCTACCTCCCGAAGGGTTATTATAAGGTGCCCAAGAACCCAGAAGACATCCCCAAGACCGCAATCACATGCCACCCCCCCCCTTCAATTAATCGTGTTTTGGGCTTTGTAATGCATCACTCCAGAAGGAATCCAGCCCCTCCCTGAGAAATTAGTAGCCATTCAGAACTTTCCTACGCCCTCGACCGTCAAAGCACTACTAGAATTATCAGGAATGATCAGTTATTATCACCGTTTCCTGCCAGCCATCGCCGCTACTCTTGCCCCCTCTATGCGTCCCTCAAGGGCAAGCCAAATGACCTGAAGTGGGGTCCTCTCCAAGAAGCAGTCTTCTGCAATGCAAAGAAGGCCCTAATAACCACTGTTGCTCTCACTTTTCCTGTGCTACCTGCACCTCTTCCCCTCTCAACTGATGCCAGCAACGTCGCTATTGATGCAGTACTCGACCAGGTAGTCAACGGCTCTCCCTGCCCATTGGCATACTTTAGTAGAAACTGTTCAAGGTGGAATCCAGCTACTCTACCTTTAACTGCTAATTGCTGGCGGTGCACTTGTCTGTTTGTTACTTTCGTCACTTCTTAGAAAGTATGCCCTTTGTCATTCGGCTTTGGTGCACACCTTCCTTCGTCAGTCCAACGCCTGGTCCGCTCATCAACAACAACAACTTTCTGCCATGGCTGAATACAATTATACCTTTCAACACATACCTATGAAAATTAATTCCATTGCCGATGCCCTGTTAAGAAACACATTGGCCGCATTCACTGGGATTGGATTACAAGGCCTTGACAAAAGCCCAACGAAAAGATCCAGAGTACCAAGCATGTAAGGCATCCTGCACATCCCTCCATAGGGAGAACGTCACCCTCGATGACTCCAATACCATCCTCCTTTGTGGCGTCATTACTGGTTGAGTACAACCATGGATGCCTGCTCCCATACACCGACAGGTGTTTAATTTCATTCATGGCCTTTCACATCCCTCTTGAAAACTCTATTACACAGCTGCTGAAGATGAAGTTCATTTGGCACGGCATTACTAAGGATGCTAAAGATTGGATCCATGCCTATACTTCATGCTAAACGTTAAAATTATACCGACACATGGATTCAGGAGTGGGCACTTTTCCTCAACCTCAGTATTGTTTCCCCTACCCACATCACAAGGACACCGTTACCTGTTTACAGTCATTGACCGCTCCACTCGTTGGCCTGAAGTCATTCCCATGGAAATTGCAACATCCGCCTCATGTACATCTGCCTTACTCTCAGAGCAGAAAGCAAGATTCAGTATTCTTAAGCATATTACTTCTGACAGGGGAACCACTTTTACCTCTCAATTTTGGACATCATTATTAAATCTCCCGGGCATCACCTTACATCATACAACCACCTACAACCCCTCAGCCAATGGAATAGTTGAAAGTTTTCTTCTCACCCTCAAAGCAGCTTTGATGCCCCACTGCAAGGAATTAAACTTGTTTACTCAGCTTCCCTGGGTCATTTTGGGACTAAGAACCACTCCCAAGAACGACCTGGATGTCTCAGCAGCTGAAATGGTTTATGGCAATCAGTTAGTCATCCCTGCCAAATTTTTTTCTGTCTATAACCTGCTCTGATAATCTCAAGCACTTATGTCACGTTTTTGGAAAATTTATTACTTGTCGCAACAATTACAAGGCACAAGTAAAACAACACATATCCACAGATCTGCACTCAGCAAAGCACGTTTCCCTACACAACGACACTAGCAAGCCACCTCTAAAGCCTCCTTACAAAGGCCCTTTCCTTGTGATCCGCCGTACGCTGAAAGCTTACTTAACACTCGTGACAAAGAAAATTGGGTCTCCATTGATTGCCTTAAACCTGCATATTTCCTGCCAGATGAACCACCTACAGTACGCCTCTCTAGAGCAGGGACCCTTATTTCACATGTAACGCATGTGTTTCATAGACGCTCGTACACTGTAATGGTTTTGCTTTATCATCTTATCACTCAGTCTTCCTTGAACTGTTAATAGATCAACCTGTATAAGCACGCTAGCTCATATTTCATAGTGTTTGAATTTTTGTGACATTCTTACTTGGAAGTCCCTGTATATAAAATCGATGATAGTTTAATAAAGTTTAGTTGCATTCACCTCGCCTTAAAGATAGCACCTAACTGGTACCTTGCACAATGTCTTTTTAACATATAATTAAAATACTGTAAAGAAAAGCACAGAGAAAAAAATAAGAAGAAATAGTCTTGAAGGTAATAATTCTAATAAATAAGGAACACCCACTATGGTACATTTCGAGGTCTGAGTTGCTAAAAAGTGACAAAATCCATGGAGGGTGTAAATTAAATTAATTATACAATGGCTCAAACTGTAAATATTATTCTTATTATTATTACTAGCTAAGCCACAACCCTTATTGCAAACGCAGGATGCTACAAGCCCAAAGACTTTTCCTATTGAGATAGGGAAAGCATCTCAGTGCGGAAAAAAAAATAGAAAGAACGAATAAAGTACTTCTTATAACTACTAATTAAAATATGATATTTCAGATCAGTAACAACATTAAAATAGGGTGTTAACATTTTCAGTGGGAAATCATAGGTAATAAGTTTGAGCTTCTGAAGTTTAAAGGTTTAAAGGCCACTCATGAATGGCAGAGACAAGGGACAGTGGCATTGCCCTATCAAGCAGGACAATACCCTAGAGACTGACCATACATACAAATGATCACCGCCCATGCATCCCTCTCTACCTAAGCTAGGACCAAGGAGGGCCAGGCAATGGCTGCTGATGACTTAGCAGTTAGACCAACTGCCTCCCCCAAGCCCCTATCATTAGCTCACAAGGATGGTGAGGTTGCAGCGACCAAAGAAATTTGACGAGTTTGAGCGGAACTCGAACCCCAGTCTGGCGGTCATCAGTCAAAGACATGACCGCATCGGCCACCACAACCTTAGTTTCTAAGATTCAACCTCCAGATTAAGATTATTCCACAATCTCGCTACGGCAGGAATAAAACTTCTAAAATACTGTGTAGTATTGAATCTCATGATATAGAAGCTAAGACACTTAGAATCACCTGCATACCCAGTACTGCATACGACATGGTCCAGTCTGAGAAGATCTGAATGTAAAAGATGGTAAAAATTATGAGAAATATTACACATTATGCACAAAGAGCTAAATGAACGACAGTTCCAGAGTTTAATAGACCACAATTTTTGTCTGAAAAATGACGAAAGACAGCAGCTGAAGACCAGAAATGAAAAACAATACCCAAAACATGGTAGAATGAGAGAATTAAAACATTTACTCAAGATTAATTGATCTCTAAAAATCTTAAAGACTTTCTCAATATTCCTACTTTATCATGCTAGTTAAGAAAAAACCAAAAGGACGTGCCTCTCAAAAGTAAATTTACAGTAAAAAATCATACATATAATTTCAAATAAGTTGTATATACTTGAAAAGACATTGTCAGTGCAAAGATTTGGATGTTGATGAGCCACTGTCTTATAGTTAGAGACATTGTCAATGAAAAGATCTGTATGTTCAGGAGCCAGTGTCCTTAACCTACTTACAATCATATACTGAGTTTTGTTAAGAATTTGACATTACCTCTCATAATTTGCATCATGCACTAATTTCAGCTAGCTATTAAAGGATTCAGAACCACAGGTCTATATTCAGGAGATGGAATCGAGGCAAAGAGAGTAGCATCATCTGCTGAGCATCTGGTTTGTTTTCCAGGCCAAGCACATGTCGTCCACATATGTTATTATTATTATTATTATTATTATTATTTGCTAAGCTACAACCCTAGTTGGAAAAGCAGGACGCTATAAGCCCAGGGGCTCCAGCAGGGAAAATAGCCCAGTGAGGAAAGGAAACAAGGAAAAATGAATTATTTTGAGAAGAGTAACAACATTAAATTAAATATCTCCTATATAAATTATAAAAATTTCAAGGATAGAACAGTGTGCCAGAGTGTACCCTCAAGCAAGAGAGCTCTAACCCAATACAGTGGAAGACCATGGTACAGAGGCTATGGTACTACCCAAGAATAGAGAACAACTATTTGATTTTGGAGTGTCCTTCTCCTAGCATTGCTGCTTACCATAACTAAAGAGTCTCTTCTACCCTTACCAAGAGGAAAGTGGCCACTGAACAATTATAGTGCAGTAACAACTTGGATGAAGAAGAATTGTTTAGTAATCTCAGTGTTGTCAGGTGTATGAGGAGAGAGAAGAATATGTAAAGAATAGGCCAGACTATTCTGTGTGTGTGTGTGTGTGTGTAGACAAAGGGAAAATTAATCGTAAGGACCCAATTTAGTACTGTCTGGCCAGTCAAAGGACCTCATAATTCTCTAGCTGTAGTATCTCAACGGGTGGCTGGTGCCCTGGCCAACCTACTACCTACAGTATGACAAGTAATGGGGTGAAACTGCTAACCTTGGCAACATCAGATATTACATTCCTATAGTCCCTTTTGTAGCCCCAACAACTACCCTTTGCAACTTATTACTTAAAAATCTATTATAATGCTAAGAAATAATCCACTTACGCCAATCTATTTTATTTTGAAAACAAGGGCCAAAGATAGTACTAAAAATAAAGGCTAATCATACAAAACCCCAGACCACAATCAACGGATATCTGTACAACATTGGAAATTGTAAGAATTCGCAGAAGCCAAACTGCAATTTAGGGAACAAATACTTGCCGTCGCCCTACCTATTCAGATGTTTTGCCAAAAGACGTTTAAGATCTGTAGACAATATAGGAGTTATGGAAATTGGGCGGTAATCAACAGGGATAGAACTACAATTTACATATTTACCTAATGGACTGACATCATCGACTCTGTAACAGTTTCAAAAAGAACATATTGCTAACTTGCAAAAAAAAATAACAGACAACTTGAGAGCTAAGAAATCAGCGGTCTTTATAGAAAACAAAGGAGAAACATCATTTGAGTCTACACCTCCATAAGCATCAATGTCTAGTAAAAAAAAGTTTTAATTTCACGAGACTGAAAAGCTCAACTAGTTAGTTTAGTTTCAAGAAAACAGGAATAAAGAATATATATTTAGTTTCTCAGTACTCTTACTTACTGTCAAAGTCATCAGACAAAAGGGTTGTCTTTTCTATTGGACTGAGAGTGACAAAGCCATCAGATATAAAAGAATAAAACTGTTAAGTCTACACCAAAAAGGGCAGATTTGAGGATAGACCACTATTTGGGTTCTGGATGTACTCAAAAGGGGTTTCATATGGTCAAATTGTATTCCTTTTCAGTTGAAGTATAAACTCTCTGATCAACGGCTCGCTAAGTATATAGCTATTCCAAGTCAATTATGATCTGCCACTTTATCAAAGATGTACTTTCCTGTTTCTCCAAATAAGCATGTCACAATATTCACCGAACTAGGATTTGTCCTTCATTCGGTATCTTAACACACGAGAAGAGATACGCCTATCAATCATGGTGACCAGATTTTCATTAAGAGAACATAGGCTTAATTCATTAATAGTATACATTTATGAACAATTTATATGCAAAAGATCACTCAAATTGTCATTTCAGTCTGCTTGAGGAAAAATGGAAGAGTTGATTAGGACCTATTTAAAGGTTTAAGGTTTAAATGCCACTCATGAGTAGCAGAGGCAAGGGATAGTGACATTCCCCTATCAAGCAGGACAATGCCGGCGTAGAGACTGACCTATAAACTCCTCCAAACGTCCCCATTCTTAGCTCACAACGATGGTGAGATTGCAGCAACCAAGAACTAACGAGTTTGAGCGGGACTCGAACCCCAGTCTATCGATCACCAGGTAAGGACTTTACCAACAAACCACCACAATCCGAGTAAGCGAACTAACCATACCTTGATTTGCACTAGAAATATTATAGGTAATGCATGATAAATAAAAATAATTTTAAGAGAGGAAAAGATATGGGCAGGAAGTCTTCTTAACAGAGATTTAGGTCAGACAATGTGGACAATCTTAGAAATACCCAGAACACAGATAAATATTTTATTTTTACGTCGAAAAGGGTGAAAATAGTATCCAAAACAATCTTCCCAGATGAAAGACAAATCTATGATCCGGGAAAGTTGAATTAAAAGTATTTGAAAAAGGTACAGCGAAGAAAACTTTTAAAAGCTTAGTTAAATGCAGAAGTTAAACCAATGGAATCTTAATCTAAAGAAGCATAACCCATTAGATTTTCTAGTTGAAAAGGGATTGGTAGAGGAAAACTTTTTCATTTGGAATCTTCAAAATATTTTATGGCAAAAAAATTATAGCTATTAAGGAAAACTATAAACTATAACTGATAATTAATAAATATAAAGATGAGAAATGCTTAAGAAATGAAATAACAAGAGGAATTTGAAGACTTTAATAAGCCAGAATTTCCAGGAGTAGTTAGGTTTTATCGACGGAGAAATATCGTTCCTTCTAGCAATTCGAGAGCTTTGGAAACCGCTCGTAAGGTATTTACGAAAATTCGGAGCAAGAAAACTTCAGATAAACGTATTTTTACTGTTCATTTCAGTCTAGTTTATTCTTAATTTTCCTTATTTTGTTTAGTATTTCCCGCTATATTCTCTCTTTATCAATCTTATTTAATATAAAAGGCTAAAAGGTTCCTCACATTCTTCTGTCTTATCTATGTCCTTTTCCTTTATGGTTTCATTTTTGTTATCTATGAAATTTACTGTTCATTCAGTAAATGTTCATTCCTTATATCCTTCATTATTCCCTTTCTTATTTGTTATCAGTCTTATTCAATTTCATCAATATTTCCAATATATTCTATTTGTTATAATTAAATTTAATATAGATTTTGTATCGAAAAAAATACAGAAAAAAATATAGAAAAAGTGGTTCCAGACGTAAATTAATAACAACCAGTTTCACGCTTAAAGAAATAATTTTCCTATAACTTTCTTATTTGTTACTGAGAAAATATGCATTCTTCATAAAAAGAGATCTTTAAAGATATCTTAACATGAGAGCCTGGAATATTTTCAGCTACCGCTACCAAAAACTTAGAATTTCCAACAAAACACTGCTGTTACACCATGAGGTAATTAAAAGGTTAATGTCAATTTTAATTTAAGTGTAGTGTCTAATTTCCATAAGGAAAATTTTATAAAGAAGAAATTAACATATTTCCTCTTACGACGTTATGATACATTTAAAGAGCTTTTATAAAACGAAAAGAAAAATATAGAATATCAGGAATATTGTATATATATTCATTATTTTTAATCACAAATAAAATACTTTATTTAAATGAAGATGGCTTAAGATTATTTCAAAATAAGAAAAATTGAATTTCTAGAACATTTAGCTCAGAGAGAGAGAGAGAGAGAGAGAGAGAGAGAGAGAGAGAGAGAGAGAGTTTCAATTTCATACAACTGATCACTATTGCAATAATTTTATCAGGACTTATATATTGATATATGACAAACTCGTATAAAAAACGGTATGTTATAGAGCTTCTTTTTAATAAATCTCATTGCTTTACCAGGTATCCTTATGGTATGGGTATTATATGACATGACTGCTGAATAGTTAGATATTGGTATAAAGTTATGCTTGTTTCTTCATTCCTATATTAGGCCTACCATTATTACATGTATCACACAGGACAGTGTCATGTTATTAGTAGAGCAATATACAGTGAACTGTACATGTAATTTTTATACTCTGCAGCTTAGTGTAAAACATCACATTCAAAAGCTTCTATGTATATGAGAGAGAGAGAGAGAGAGAGAGAGAGAGAGAGAGAGAGAGAGGGCGATATTAATACTGCCAGTAAAAGATTTTATGTATAGTACTATAATATCATTAAAGTACAGAACATGTACAGTTGTAGTGTATTTTGCATTCAAAGTACAAGTACATTATTACGTAAATATTTACTATTGGAAAAAAAAAACATCCGTAGAATTTACATTGTCATAAAAAAGAATTCGGCAACTGCAGGGTTTCTCGAACATAATGGCAGCGGATAAGTTATATACTGTATATATGTATATACATACATACATATATAATATATATATATATATATATATATGGTATGTCATTGTCATGCAAGTTTCGGGACCACATTTCGCTTCCCCGGCCGACCAGAAACTTTTATCTTTTAGTTGATCCCCCCTTAGGTCTTTGATCTCGAGGTATAAAGAGAATCCAGATATTAAGGTAGTATAATATATTGCTTATTTGAATATAAAAACACGTCTAAATGTGCAAAAATAATCACACACACACACACACAACACACACATATATATATATATATATATATATATATACTGTATATGTGTTTGTGTGTGTGTGAAGACCATTCTTCTTATAAATTAGAGAATTATTCTTTTATTGCTGTATTTCTAACATGTTTTGCATAACCTTTCAAAGCCAACCTAATAATCTTTCATGGCTGCTTTGGCTGCTTTATACCTATTCCATATACTATACATTCGACAATAACGATATAAAGTACCACTAGTAACCGCATTGAATACTTTTACTAAAATATGTAAAAACATATTTTACCCTGTTCACAGGTATCACAAAATTTTTAATTCTTATGAAAATGTTACAGTTAGCAATAATAGTTCCTCCATCCTCACTTCTCCTTCTCCTCTACAGAAGACCATACAGTTATGTCTCCAACTGCTGCATCAAATGCGCCGAGTGATGTGACTCTTGTCTCTAGCATCGTTTAGAAAACGATGGTATAGACATCAGTATTCCCACAGCACAGGGGTCCTGTGGGAATACTGATGTAGCACTCATACCCAACATACATCTGTTGGCGTGAACCAGGAAAACGAAACAATATGAATCTCAGGAAATGGATCACAGAAAAGAAAGAAATAAGAATAAATACAGAGGCTTTGCAAAAAAAATACTGAGTAAATATTCACGAGATAAGAAAACTTCATAAGAGTTGAAAAATAAACATTTACGATTATTATTATTATTATTATTATTATTATTTGCTAAGCTGCAACCCTAGTTGGAAAAGCAGGATGCTATAAGCCCAGGGGCTCCAACAGGGAAAACAGCCCAGTAAGGAAAGAAAACAAGGAAAAAAAATTAATTGTTTTAAGAACAGCAACAATATTAAAATAAATATTTCTTATATAAACTATAAAAACTTTAACAAAACAAGAGGAGGAGAAACAAGAGAGAACAGTGTGCCCGAGTGTACCCTCAAGCAAGAGAACTCTAACCCAAGGCAGTGAAAGACCATGGTACAGAGGTTATGGCAACTACCCAAGACTTGAGAACAATGGTTTGATTTCGGAGTGTCCTTCTCCTAGAAGAGCTGCTTACCATAGCTAAAGAGTCCCTTCTACCCTTACCAAGAGGAAAGTAGCCACTGACTGACTACAGTGCAGTACTTGACCCCTTGAGAGAGAAAAAAAAATGTTTGGTAATCTCAGTGTTGTCAGGTGTATGAGGACAGAGGAGAATGTGTAAAGAATAGGCCAGACTATTTGGTGTATGTGTAGGCAAAGGGAAAATAAACCGTAACCAGAGAAAAGGATCCAATGTAGTACTGTCTGGCCAGTCAGAGGACCCCATAACTCTCTGGCGGTAGTATCTAAACAAAAACAGCTGAGCAAAGATGGCTGGAGGGCATTGTTAGCTGATTTGAAAAGGATTCAAGTTATAAGGTGATTAAAAGAAGAAAAACACGATAGGATGCAAAAGATGTAAAATTAAGAGTAAAAGAGACAAACGACCAACTAATCCGAAAAAAACTGGTGAGGCAGAGGTATATGGCGTTCTACTATATAAGACGACGAGAAGTAAGCCATACTAATGTGGGCCTTTATTAAATACTTTATTTCCATTTTACCATCCGACCTAAGACTCAGTGTTCTGTATAAGTATTTATTCTTTAAAAATAAGAAATGTAAATCGGAGATGTGTTAAACCGAAACATTTGGATACCAATATAGCAATATAGTACGAAACCAGAGTTAAATATATAAAAAAATAAGTAATAAAAACAATTGCAATTTGCACGCAAGAAACTGAAAAGTACAGGTTATTTCTTTTTACAGCGAATCATGCAGGGTACACTTTTAAGCTTTGAGATTCCGAGCAAAGTAATAATAATAAAAAAAATTATTAGAAATTATATTTGCTGAATGCATACGTTCGTACATAAACACAAACACGAATTATATATATATATATATATATATATATATTATACATATAATATATATATATATATATACATATATATGTATGTATGTATATATATATATACATATATATGTATATATATATAAATGTATATATATACATATATATACAGTATATATATATATATATATATATATGTACACTGTATGCATATATATATATATATATATATATGTATATATACATATATAAATATATATATATATATATATATACATATATATATATCAGTATATATATATATATACATATATATATATATATATACAGTATATATATATATATATATATATATACAGTATACATATATATATATATATATATATATAAATATACGCACACAAATGCAGCTGTTTTTAGTCCACAGCAGGACAAAGGCCTCAAACACCTCTTTAGGTCATGTCTAAAGTTTGGATAGCTACTGTAGATGAGTGATGATGGAGACTTTAGTGTGGCCGATTACAGAAACCAACCTAGCATGGGCAGCCCTGAATATAATAACTTTGCTGATCATGGCGATACACAAACCTTTTCATCACGGTAAGGTATCGCCACTCAGAAATGGATATATATATATATATATATATATATATATCAATTTGTCAAAAATCTTTCTGATTAAATTATACAAAACCATTATATTCATATTCACTTGATGGACACACCTAGCATTTGTTTTACGTCATTAATATTGATAATGGCCAATCAAAAAAAAAACATCTGCAGCGAGCAACTGACCTAAAACCTTCATACAGAGAACCCAACTAAATTCGTTATTGGAAACACCTGTGAGACAGATTATTAGACTCGCAGAAGGTTTCAGTATCTGACAGCCTGCTTCTGAGCGTAGCCGGTGTTATGAAAATTAGCAACAGAAACACGTTTTATTAATATTTTCTGAATTTAGTTCCGAGTGTTAAATATTTTGTGTAGAGATATAAAGATGAAAATAGAAGGGCATAGATCTTCGGAATTGGTAAGAAGCAATTCACACAAAAAACGTTTCCTTGACTATCTCCTGTACGGGAGGAGCTACAAAAAGAGTGCTTACATTGCCTGCAGGTCGTCAACGCATTGCATGTCAAAAAGCGTTAACATAACTAGTGCTGCAAAATTAATTGTTTTTTTTTTAATAGTGGATATGAAAAAGCAAAGCAACAATTATTGTTTATTCAGTTCTTCACGAGACAAATGGTTAACGCAACTGACAGATGTTGTTTTTTTCATCTGTTTTGTGCAATTATTCACACAGATCAAGGACTAGCGATAAAGAATAAACACCTGAAACTACTGGCGGTATTGGGAATGTCATGCAATACGTCGCCGTCACAGGTAATGTATTAGTAATATATATTTTCTTACAAGAACTAAGCAAGGAAAGTAAAGACACCTAGGGATTATTGCTATATTTTTTCTTATTAATATTATCATGATTATCAAAATGCGTTTTATATTCACGAGAAAAGGCCAAAATGTCCTTTTATTTGGAAAATCAGGTCGTGTAAACGGAGAAATCGGGGAGAAGATAATAATATATGGATAACAATACATACACAACAGATCTACGAACTTGAATACACATAGCCTGCAGAAACAACAATAGTGTGTGGCCTTTACTACTTACATACTAAGGAACAGTTATGTTAGTTTAAAAGAAGAATCAAGACAAAAAATATTTACAACTAGACTAAAACAGTTTTTGATGACATTTATTGGATTCCATACAGAAAATTTATCATCTAAGTTTGATATAAATGTTTTCTGTTATCTTTATAGCGGCCCAATTTCTAATGTGCACAGCTGCAAATATGTAAGCAATATGAATAATATATATAATAGTGTGATTTTATAAGAAATATTGTTGTCTAATACATAATAAATAGCAACACAGGATTAAGTGTAAGTGAAAACATCTTCACTTCTTAGGAAATTAATTTTAAGAGTAATATTCTGTCTTCTAGATTTAGTTGTGATTTTAGATCTTCTCAGAACAATCATGTCTTAAAATTACTTTTGAAATAATCGTAACATTCAATTTATGAGTTTGGCTCCCATCACGAAGATATCACTCATAAAACAAACTAACTGAGGATTATCAAGACAAAAACAATTCTGTATCATTCACAGTTCTCACTTAAAAGAAAATTGGTATATAAGATAAAAACAAACTGCCTGTTCGTATGTGGTTCTTCCAGTTCCATTACCCTACATGTATGCCTATTTCTATGAAAAGCTTTAAAGTCAACGTTCGTAGGGTATGTCATAACACGGCTTATCGGATTTGCATATTTGAGTCGGAAAATTGATATTTGAAAATGGAAGACGACTACCTTGCAAACTGCAATGCATTGCACCAAAGTCCTTGAGAAAAGCTATATTTATGGACTAATCTACTCTTTAGTACAGTCATTTGAGATGATAGCCTCCTGGCTAGTACAGCGGTAATGTGTTCGCCTAGTATTCGCATGGCAGCAGATCGATCTCAGCCCAGGATCGTGAGTTTAAGCTGTTTATTAGGGAGGCCACTGGCCTGGTTGAGCACCCCAGTGGGGGATTGAGCTTACCCGGCTGACATTCTGGTGAGCGTCTATTCTGATGAAACTGGAACTGAAACCAGACACCTGTAACCTGCATATATCAATGGTAGTTTTTTAACTTAAACTTATTAAAAGATCAAGAAACTGTGATACTGCATTATAGGAAAGGAAAAGAAATGAAGCTGACATTTGGTATTGTGACAAACTAGCCCCTCGAGAATATTTGAATAATGATGGGAGGCAAAGTGAGTATCATCACTAGTTCGCAGAATGCAATTGCAAAAGGTGCTGTCCCACAGACAATTATTTTGGCTTTTCCATACTTCATAGAGCAGCCATTAAGCTTTACAACGAGTATTACTATATCTAATACTATCTACATCTATTTTGGTAACAATGCCAAAAGGAACATTGCACACATACTGTTGATTTGCCTTTAAGACACTATAGAATATATGCTACAAAATAGACAATACAAAATATGAGTTGTATTGCTTTACAATAAAATATATAGAAAAACAATTCTTTCCTGAAATTGAAAACAACATTGGGTAATCGTGCGGCTATCTTAATTTGAATCATATAGTAGTTCATTGTAAATGAACTGAAAAGACTATTTACCATTCCTGAGGAAATTAAACCCTGGAAGTCAGAATAATTGTGATTAAATACTGTTTTAAGAGCCTTCTGACATCCCGGCAGGAAAATGGGATCCCACTAATAAAAGAGATATACCACATTGTAATTAAGCCATTTTCCTTATAAGCATAGAATCCATAAAAAACAATATCCACATTTGGGCTGCATTATATCCTCAATTAATAAAGTTCAGTGAAAATAAAGCTGGAAGTTTATGGTAATACCACTCCTTGCCAAATATTCCGAATGAATAAAAGGCAGTATCAACTATATAACACGAAACCTGCATAGGAGTTAACAGAGTGAAGATATCCTGTCAGAAGAGTGAAGGATATCGAGTTGAAGTTAACATATGAAGGCATTCCTGGGTCAAATACCAAATGGTATATTTCACCGTAGTAATCTAACAGACGTTTATTGTAACCGACGATAATATCTAAAGTTTCTTAGTAGATGATAAATATAGTACAGTAGACCCCCGGGGTACGGCGTCCCCAGCTTTCGTTTTTTTCACGTTACGGTGTGGAATACGATGTTTTTTTTACCCCTCGTTACGACATTTTTCCCCATCTTACGGCATCGAATTCCAAAACTCAAACTTGGCGGGTTTTACGCGTACAACTGTGCGAGTCACTAGCCTAACACCACGCTCATACGTCACTGCATACGTCACTAAAAAGCTGGTCTGCTATTGGTCGGCGTCACGGCGTCACTAAGATGCCGATACGCTATTGGCCAAAATCCCTCCCACAATGCCTGAGAGAGATGCTGCCTCTCTCTATTTGTTATACGCGCACTCTGTTCAGAATCTCGTGTGCGTTTCATAAAGACTTGATCTCGTGTGTGCTTGTGATATCGTATATTTTTGCATTTTAGTGCTTAATTCTAATCTTAATTCGTTAGCCATGGGTTCCAAGATTGCTAGTGATGTTAAAGGGAGAAGTAAGAAGATGATTACTATGGAAACGAAGCTGGAGATAATAAAGAAATACGAAGAAGGCATGCGCATCGTTACCCTCGCTAGTATGTATGGCCGTAACCAGTCTACGATTGGTACAATTATCAAGAACAAAGAAGCCATTAAAGCAAGTAAGTCTTCTAAAGGCATGACTGTCCTTGGCAGTGGAAGGACCTCAATCAACGACGAGATGGAGAGACTCCTTCTACTATGGATTAAAGAGAAGGAAATCACTGGCGATATACTCACGCAATCGGTAATTTCGCACAAGGCGAGCACCATCTTCGCCGATCTCGTGGAAGCCCAGAGAGACGGCGAAGATGAAGGAACGTCGCAGCAAGCCCCCCAAGAGTTCAAGGCTTCTCATGGGTGGTTTGATTGTTTTAGGCAAGAGGACTGGTATTCACTCAGTCGTCAGGCATGGAGAGGCGGCCAGTTCTGACAAGAAAGCAGCAGAAGAATTCCTCAAGAAGTTTGAGAAATTTATTTCAAGAGAAGGCGACATTCCTCAGCAAGTGTTTATCTGTGATGAAACTGGTCTTTTCTGGAAGAAAATGCCCCGCCGTACATATATCACAGCTGAAGAAAAGAAACTTCCTGGCCATAAACTGAGGAAGGACAGACTAACGATCGCATTTTGTGCAAATGCCAGTGGGGACTTGAAAATTAAGCCCCGACTCAGAGAATCCTCGTGCCTTCAAGGCACAAAATATCACGAAGGAGAGGCTCTCGTTATTTTGGAAGACTAATGCCAAGGCCTGGGTCACGAGGGCCATATTTATTGAGTGGATAAACGGCTGCTTCGGACCTGCTGTCAAGAACTTTTTAGAAGAGAACAATCTTCCTCTTAAATGTCTCCTGGTACTGGACAATGCCCCTACTCACCCTCCTGGCCTCGAGGACATCATTCATCCTGACTTCTCCTTCATCAAGGTTCTCTACCTGCCACCAAACACCACCCCTCTCCTCCAGCCTATGGACCAGCAAGTGACTGCCAACTTTAAGAAGCTTTACACGAAGCATCTGTTCCAAAGATGCTTCGAAGTGACCGAAAGCACTCGACTCACCCTTCGTGAATTTTGTAAGGGGCATTTTGACATCCTTCAGTGCCTGAAGATGATTGACAAAGCTTGGAATAAGGTTTCACGGCGCACCTTGAACTCCTCATAGAAGAAACTGTGGCCAGCTGTTGTGGCAGAACGAGACTTCGAAGGTTTCGATCCCTCAACTGAAGACGAGGCCGTTGATGATCCTGCCCCTGAGGGTGATGTTGAGGAAATAATTTCAATCCGGAGGTCCATGGGGCTTGTTGTCGATGAGGCTGACGTTCATAACCTTAACGAGGACCACAGGGAGGAGCTTACGACTGAAGACTTGAAGGAGTAGGAGGCAATGCAGTTGACCATCATTCAAGAAGAGCACAGCTCTAGTGGCGAGGACGGGGGGGGGGGGGGGGGGGACTGAAGAAACGACATCGGCAGAAATAAGGGAAGCTATCGGTTGATATGAAAACCTTACGAGTTTCATTGAAAAAAAGCACCCAGAAAAACTTCACACAGGTCGTCTTATTGGGAGTCTTAATGACAAGTGTATGAGTCATTTTAGAAATATGTTGAGGAATCGTCAGAAACAAGCTTCTTTCGATAGATATTTCTCCAAAAGAGAAGTGTCAGAAAGCAAAGATGATAATAGTGATTTTATTAAAAAAGCTAAAAAAGAGTAATTTTTTAAGTTCATAAAAAAATTTCAAAAGACAAAAAATAATAAAAAAAAATCATTTTTAATTTTAAGTGTTTAACAGTAAGAATAAATTCATTATTAAGTGTACATAACATAATTAGCATTGATGCGTTTTTATATCTACCGTCTCCTTCCCCCTCTGCCTCCACACACTACCAGCTCAAGTCACGTCACTCCAAAGGCAAATAAAATTAAATTTTTCCTTTACAGTACAGTACAGTATATAAATTTTATTTATACCTGTAATGTTATTTAATTATATACTGTACAGTACA
>NC_090725.1:122632645-122655145 GCF_036898095.1 Palaemon carinicauda | reverse complement strand
CGGTCAAAAGCTATTGTCTTTGGGTGGTTCTGCCTTGGGACTCCAATCCCGAGGTCATATGAGAATCCAGACATTAAAATATACGAATTATTTGAGTATATATATATATATATATATATATATATATATATATCTATATATATATATTCATTTATATATATTATTACTAACTAAGCTACAACCATAGTTGGAAAAGCATGATATAAGAAGTCATGAACAATTAATATAAAATATTTATAAAACAATAACAACATGAAAACAGATATTTCATATACAAACTATAAAAAGACTTATGTCAGCCTGTTCACCATAAAAACATTTACTGCATGTTTGAACTTTTGAAGTTCCACTGATTCAACTACCCGATTAGGAAGATCATTCCATTACTTGATCACAGCTGGAATAAAACTTCTGAAGTGTTGTGTAGTATTGACCCTTATGATGGAGAAGGCTTGACTATTAGAATTAACTGCATACCTAGTATTACGAACAGGATGGAACTGTCCGGGAAGATCTGAATGTAAAGGATGGTCAAAATTATAAAAAATCTTATGCAACATGCATAATGAACTACTTCAACGACGGTGTCAGAGATTAATATGTAGATCAGGAATGAAAATTTTTATAGACCTTAAGTTCCTTTCCAACAAATTAAGATAAGAATCAGCAGGTGAAGACCAGACAGGAGAACAATACTCGGTATATATATATATATATATATATATATATATATATATATATATATATATATATATATATGTGTGTGTGTGTTTGTGTGTGTGTGACTGTGTGTGTGTGTTTATAATTTTGCTGGCTGTGAGCCAAAAGAAAGTGTTAGCGGTGAGACCTTGGAAGAGTAACCAGGTGAAAGATATATCAAGAATTAAATATAAACTGTGAATGAAGTATTGTGCAATGAACACATGCAATGCTTATACAAAGTGACAGAGAATGTATGCTTATGGTATGACCCATTTAGACTGTCTTTAACACAAGAATTTTAAGAGTGAATAAATAGTTTTTTTCCACCTGTAGCTGTGAATTTATAAATAATTGCAATTGTCATGTTTCATATACCATTATAAAGGGCATTTTTTTTTTATGACATGGTATATGGAAAGATATAAAATATGAACAATACTATATATAAAAAATTCATAGTAAATATAGTTACATAAAGGTAAAAATGTATTGTCAGTCTTTACAAATGCTTAATTGTTTTTTGACAAAACCCTTATATTTCATAAGTGAATTGTATAAGAAATTTATTCAATTTACCTGCGAATAAATAATATCTTCTAGCCGTGTTTGTGCATTTGCAAGTAATTGACATCGTCATGTTTCATATATATATATATATATATATATATATATATATATATATATATATATATATATATATATATATATATATATATATATATATATATATATACATATATTTATATATATATATATGATTACAATTTAAAAAAGTTTTCTTTGTGTTTTCACATGGTGTAGAGTTTTACTGTAAAATAGGAAGATATCTTTATCAAAAAAATTACCGTAATTTTTTTTACATAAAAATACAAGACTTATTGTGCATCTTTCATCCATGATTACTCAATTTCTCTCTGATAATACATATAAGATCCTTTCACGTGTTATATATAACATTTCTTTCTATCTATATTTGTTAGTTGAGCTACGAAAGATCAAGGTAAGTAGGTTGACACATGACGTCATTGACCATTAAAAAAAATTATCTTTTTGTAATCAATCACCACTGATTGCTGCTGAAATTTATATGAAAATCATTAATAGAGCGTGACACATCCGTCTTTTCTACACAATAATCTTTTACGTGAATAATTTACTTTTTATGAATATTTTTAAATCATCTTACATTTTTCACAAAATTGTTACATTTTCTTCACTTTAAAAGAAAACTTCAAAGCATTGCAAAGATATTTTGCGTACACTATGAAAAAGTTCAATCATTTCCAAAAATGATGCAATAAAATATGAGTTATTATATTTTGCAGTTTGTCATAGAAAAACATTTCTCTGCATCGTGTAAATTTTGCCACTGGACAAAATTCTATTAAGATGTCACATCACAAAACTGTTGGAAAAAAATTTCCCTTAAGTAAATGTACAGAACTAGCTGCACTAAATTTGAATAATTTAACAAGGAATACTGATTCCTATACAATCGGGAATGAAGTATACCTAAAAGTTAACGTTAGAAAGGGTCTAGATAAATAAATTACAAACTAATCTCTAAATTTGATGGTTCCTTTTTCACGTGACAAGCTTTTTAGAAATCCAAATCATATAGGAACTGTTTCGCTTTCACAATTAGGGGTTTGAGTGGCAATTTCTAATTTTAATACATATTGGCATTTGTTTGTGTATTTGGCATTTATTTGTGAGCTTTATAACCATTCCTTTATTATTGAAATGTTTTGTGCTTTAAAAAACAGTAGTAATATTTTTACATTTACAAAAAAAGGATGTATTTACATCTTTATGTTTTATTTTGCCGGTTACAATGCATGTCATATTTTGTAGTTTTACAACACAGTTGGTGTTGTTTTCTTCCATTCGTACTAGGGAAGATGACTTCTTCTTAAGAAGCAGAGTCTCGTTAAATATAGTATACTGTCTCTTTGTTTAATGTGTAAGTTCGATCGAACTTGCCCCACACAAACACGTTCACATCAAACATGTTGGCTGCCGCTAAAATCTCCGTTGTAAACCCCCAGAACTTATCCCAAGGACTTGAAACTAGGGGTTTTTTTTTTTTTGGGGGGGGGATGCTAGCATCGTCGTATATTAAGATCCTGACGATATATATATATATATATATATATATATATATATATATATATATATATATATATATATATGTATGTATGTATGTATACATGCATATATGTGTGTGTGTTTATATATACATATATGGTTTTTGGGCATATTACTCTACATTTACAATGAATAGACAATGTCTTAGTGACGTCCAAAAATCGAAGATAGTACCTCTTCGGACAGAATGTGCTACAGATAGTTTTCAGGATAACAGCCGAAATACATTTACTTTTCACCATTTATTGTTTGGTGTCCACACGTGTTTTGGATCACTTTGCAACCCTTCTTCACTCTTCAGGACTACATTGAGTTTTGGAATTACACTGTAATATATAGGTTATGGCAGTGAAAATATGATACAAAATTACTTGGATATTTGGAAACACATTCAACAAAAATTTACTTATGAAAACTTTGGATTCTTTGCAATATAAATACGAAAATTCAAGATTTTTTTAAGATATCAAATGATAAATAACTCTCTTTTCTGGCCATTGATTAGTATGGCAACATATTCATGATGACCTTCATGAGGGAGATGCACTTTGAAAATTAGATGTACTTATCCAAATACCTGGATCATGTAGCATCAAAATATACAGTGTATGGTTATGGGGTCGATCTCCAAAATCATAGAAATAGTGACCTTTTTTCCTGAACCTTCAGATGGGAGAGATTTCAGGATGCCAGAAAACTTTAAATCAATCAATCAATCAGAAGGGAGACGCCCTGAGGAAATGAAATATAATTATATAAGTAACCTGGGCTATGTACTTTCAGAATACATATATTTCTGCAGGTCTATCTCCAAAACTCTAGGAATTCATGAACAAACAAATAAACAGACAGAGGTGTATAGCACATGTTTCATACAATCGTGCAATATAATGCCATTGCTTTTCTTTAACTCTCACTCTCTTCCGCACTGATCATAGAACAACTGATTTAAGCTTGCCTTCACATGATTTAGATTTTTTAAATTTCTGTGAAATTCTTCCTCTCAACTGCTTGTGTATAAGCTCGTTATCGGATAAATAAACTTTACTTGCATTTGCATCCTCTCTGTCAACACCTAACAACTACTTCGCACATTGGTGGCCCCTGGAGTGATCAGATCCAAACAGAGTTTTTTTTCCCCATCGGTACACTCGACCCATATTACGATGCCACTCACCGATCCTGACTCTGCGACCCATCCTACATTATTAAAACTGCCGCCCTTCACCAAGAGAGAAGCGTTCACTTGGTTCCAGCGCACTGAAGTTCAGTTTTGCATCAAGGGTGTGATTCGCTCCCCGAGGACACTTTCTTAGAAATCTCTGATTGGTTTTGCGACCAAAGGGACACTCAAATAGTGAATTATGCCTTCAAAGAATACATCCTGGAGCAGTGGTCACTATAGCCAGCTGCCTGTTTAGCCAAGCCTTTTCAGCTCTCTCAATATCCTTTGGGGAACAAAAGGGCTTCGCTCGCCATCAGAGAAATCACCAGTATCGTTCATTTGCAACCCGCCGCAGACGGCTCTCATCAAGAAATGAACCTCCCTCATGCTCTTTGGGTACAACGCCTACCTGAACCTGTATGTGCCCCCATCCCTGATGTTGGTACCTTGCCCATGAAGGACCTAATGGCGAAAGTCAATGCCTTTATAGACAGCCACTTCACCACCTTCAAACCCTCCATTAACACCTCCGCTCCTGAAAAAAAAGACAAATACTCAACACTAACTGGAGCCGACATGAATGCGGTAATACACAGAGGCCTAGTGCGTGACATGCCAAAACAACATCTAAGCCGCCAATTATCCACACATGCCACCCCTCGCTAATGCCCCAACCAAAGATCTCCACAGCCACTTAGTGACGCCCATCAGCGGCAGTTCTGCTTCTACCACTCCAGATTAAGGGCTGCTACGAAGAAATGTGTGGACAGTTGTTAGTGGCCAAAAAACATGTAAGCAAGCCCTCGCTTATGGTGGTGGCCTCCCCTGTCACTAATTTTTTTTTTCAATGATGTAGGTACAGGTGTGTAGTTTTGGTAGACACTAGTGCTTGCAGTTCACTTCTACCAAAATAGAAGTGACACAATGTAGTCATTCTGGTGACATCTGTCTGGTAGCTTCCAACAGATCTAAGACCCCTACCCACGTATACACTCATACTATCGTTTGGGAAAGCTAAATACCATAGGAAATTCCTCATTGCTGATATATCATTGCCACGACTCGGTGCAGATTTCCTCTCCCATTTCCACCTCCTGATTGATGTATCAACGATTAGTCAACACAAACTTGTAATCCCTAACACTTCTTCATCCCAACCCCCTCTGACCTCTCACTTCACATCAGAGCATCCACAGAAGCCTACACCCACCTCCTCATGACATATATGGAAGTCTTCTGTCCTGAACTTTGCCAAACGCCCACAGTTCCCACCAAGCATGATATTAATCACCTTATCAAGACGACGGGGACCACGCGTTTAGCAGATTCAGGCGTCTGGTCCTGGACTGTTTGGCAGCCACTGAACAAACGTTCAATGAAATGGAAGAAATGGGCCTTTGAAAAAAGGACTCACCACCATGATCATCAACCTTACACATCGTCTTGAAGATGGATGGCTCCCTGCACCCTTGTGTGGATTACAGGCATCTGAACATGCAGACAGAACAAGATCCCTAACCCCTGCCCAACAACTCCTTAGCAAAACCCCAATGAAAAATATCCAGAATACCAAGCATGTAAGACATCCTGCACATTCCTCCGTTGGGAAGACGTCGCCCTTAACAACTCCAATACCACCCTCCTCTGTAACGTCAATACTGGTAGACCACGACCATGAATACCTGCCTCCAGGAATATCTGCATGATTTTAGCCTAGATGGGGATACTGTAGTTTTCAGTATCTTCTTAAAAACAGAGTTGCTTTTCTGGTACCGCACGCAAGTTTTGATTGTTTCAATTACATCTGCAGTACTGTTTTACCACCAACATATTTGCATTATGCGGTCTAGAGATAGTAGGTTGGCCAGGGCACCAGCCACCCATTGAGATACTACCCCAAAAGAGTTATGGGGTCCTTTGATTGACCAGACAGTAAGACATTAGATCCTTTTATCTGGTTACGATTCATTTTTCTTTTGCCTATACACAAATACACAGAATAGTCTGGCCTATTCTTTACATATTCTCCTCTGTCCTCATACACGTGACAACACTGAGATTACCAAACAATTCTCCTTCACCCAAGGTGTTAATGAACTGTAATTGTTCATTGGCCACTTTCATCTTGCTAAGGGTAGAAGAGACTCTTTAGCAAAGGTAAGCACCTCTTCTAGGAGAAGGACAATCCAAAATCAAACCATTGTTCTCTAGTCTTGGGTAGTGCCATTGCCTCTATACCATAGTCTTCCACTGTTTGGGTCAGAGTTCTCTTGCTTGAGGGTACACTTGGGTACACTATTCTATCTAATTTCTCTTCCTCTTGTTATGTTAAAAGTTTTTAAAGCTTACCTAGGAGGTATTTATTTTAATGTTACCATTCTTAAAATATTTAAAATTTCCGTGTTTCCTTTCATCACTGGGCTATTTTCTCTGTTGGGGCCCCTGGGCTTATAGAATCCTGCTTTTCCAACTAGGGCTGTAGCTTGGCAATTGATAATAATGATAATAATCTTACTTCATACCTGTCAACATGGCATCCCATTGAGACCACTTCGTCACTGTCACCAGCTCTGTGACTACTAGCGAATAGAATTCCGAGGCTCGAGCTGCTTTGGGCGATCATTAATTACCCTTACGAAGCGAACATCTGCAAAGATGAATAAAAAAAAAGCTAGAAAAAAATTGAAATTCATGTAAATCTGTAGGACCCGTTGCTGAAGAGTCAAATTTTCTCAAGTACCATAAAATCAATAAAAACAAGAACAATTGGAGATTTCTGACCTCTGCCAAAGCTTAATGGAGGAATCCATGGCTTAAGATCTACCTGTGCTAAAGATTTCCTCAAAATCCGTCAATTCGTTTTGACGTTATCTTTAAAATGGCAAAAAGTGCAAATCTGGATCTAAAATCCGGATCCGAATCATCTCCAAAATGCAATGGGGTGGTCCATAACCTAAGATCTATCTGTAATGAAAATTCCAAAACCCGTCGAGTTAGTTTTCACGTAATTCTGTCCGCAGACACACAGACAAATAAAGAAATAAATGTACTTGATGCCGGATCCTGATCCATATCATCTCCAAAATTTAATGAGGTCATCCATGACCTAAGATATCATCAAGTACTTCTGACATTATCTTCAAAATGGTGAAAAAGGCAAATCCTGATCTTGATTACGGATCCGGATCCAGATCATCTAAAAAATTTAATGAGGTTGTCCATGACCTAAGATCTCCATGAAGTAGTTTTGATGTAATCCTGTCCACAGACACACAGAAAAATAAATAAATAAGTAAATAAACTAGAATCTGGATCTGGATCATCTTCAAAATTTAATGGGGTCGTCCATGACTAAGATCTATCTGTGATGAAAATTTTGTCAAAATTCGTCAGGTAGTTTTGACGTTATCTATAAAATGGCGAAAAATGTAAATCTGAATCCAGATCATCTCCAAAATAGTATGGAGTCATCCATGACCTCAGGTCTATCTGTGGTAAAAATTTTGCCTAAATCAGTCAAGTATTTTTCAAGTAATCCTGTCCACAGACACACACAAATTGTAAATCCGCATCCGGATCTATAATCTGGATCCGGATCCATATCAGCTCCAAAATTTAATGGGCTCGTCCATGTCTTAAGGACTATCTTGTGTGAAAATTTCATCAAGATCCATGAAGTAGTTTTGATGTAATCCTGTCCACAGACATACGAATCAATAAACCGACTCGATCGCAATACCTCCTTGGTGGAGGTACCAAACAAACATACTACTCACCAGTTATATCTTTCCTGTTTGGCTAATGGAAAAATATCATACAATTTTCTTGGATGAAAAAAGACACACTTTCTCCTAAACTTTTTTTTTTTTCACCTTGTCGTTTCATAAATGTACCGAGTGCGTATTTGAGAGCAGGAAATCTGTCACTTTCTTCATTTTATTGGAAAACTCCATAGCATCTCTGCAATAGACTCAAGGCACATTTAATGATAGAGTAATTTCAAAGAAGATTCATTCGACTGAGGAGTTATTTCAAACTAGCGGGTATGGGGAGTAAACTGAACTTAGTTAGAATTGATTGTGGGGAGTCTTCTGAAACAGGGAGTCATTTGAAACGGGTACACCAGCACTGTAATAGAGGGAACAAAGAGTTTTATTTTGTAAGATAAAGAAGCATTACTTATATAGATATTAAGCTTCTTTTTTAATCCGAGTCAAATGTCTTATCACTTCATGATGAGAATCATGAGATTAATAATAGTACACATGAAACCATGCTTCAAATAGATAAAAATTGTTCAACCTTCACAATTCTAAAGTTTTTAATACATTAAAATCTTGACTTGTTGCTAAGAAAGCTCAGATTAATGGCTTTTTGAAATGGAGAGGTTCTTATGAGTTAACTGAAAAAGGGAATCCTTTAATATTTACTGGGGTTTGGTATTTAAGCATAGGCTATTTAGTTTCTTATAAAGCTCAAAAGTTTGACATATATATGATAGCAAGAATTCAGGAATATTTGGTCTCCAAACCTCGCAAACAACTTCTTGCTATCAACACTTTAAGCCAGAGAGTGATTTTTTTTTCGACATAAAATTATTAAAAATGTTACATAAAATTTCTTAGTATGGGGATAGAAACATTGAGTATATTGAAGATATTCGACATTACCTACACAAAGAAGTTTTTAACCTTGTTGATATCGTAATTAAAGCTAAAGATAAATTGGATTGGAGTCCCGTTATTGGATTAAGTAAAGTAGGTTAGAATTTTATTACAGCGTTATCAAAGATAGCATTACAGATGAGAAAATAATCATTGTAATACCATTAGCACAGGCTCCACCCTTTTTTAGTTTCACATATCTGTTTCCAGCTTGAATGGATAATTCCACATTAAAGTGAACATCATTTACTCATACAATTATATTTTATATGCAATAGTGCATGATAATACATAATCTAGAGGAGTACATATCTTTGATAGTGCCCTTTGTCACATGAATAACTTGGAAATACATATGAAACACGTAGACACTGGTGCTTACCTTTCCTTTCTACCAAAGTCACTCTCCATTCTAATCCTGCCGAGATCTGCCTGGTAGCTGCCAATGGATCTGAGATCCCTACCCACAGCTACGAGACTCACAATATTGTTTGGAAGTGCCAAATACCATTGGAAATTCCTCGTTGCCGACATAGCATTGCAACCACTTGGTGCAGATTTCCTTGCCCATTTCCACCTCCTGGTTGATGTGAGGCATTGACGATTAGTCAACGCAGACTCGTGCTCCATGACATCTCTTCAACCCGTCCACTCTAACCTCAAACTCCACATCAGCGTACCCATAGATGCCTGCACCACCTGCTCACATTGTACTGGGAAGTCTTCCGTCCTGAACTTCGCCAGACGGCAACGGTTCCCACCAAGCACAGTATTCATCACCATGTTAAGATGACGGGTCCCCCATTATTTGCAAGATTCAGGCATCTGGCCCCAGATCGTTTGGCAGCCGCTAAACAAACGTTCACCAAAATGGAAGAAATGGGCCTTTGCAAAAAGGCCTAAAGTCCGTGATTATAGGCACCTCAACATGCAGACAGAACCAGATCACTACTACCTCCCCAACAACGCCCTGGCAGAAGCCTAACGAATAGATCCAAAGTACCAAATATGTAGGACATCCTGCACATATCTCCGTTATGAAGAAGTCGCCCTTGAGGAATCCAATGCAACCTTCCTCAGTGACATCAATACTAGTAGATTATGACCATGGATACCTGCCTCTATGCCCCGACAGGTGTTTGATTTCATCCATGGCCTCTCACATCCCGTGCACCAATCTACTACACATCTATTGAAGGCAAAGTTCATTTAGCACGGCATTACCTTGGATGCTAAGGACTGGGTCCGTGCCTGTACTTCAAGCCAAACTTCAAAAGTACATCAACAAATTGATTCAGGAATGGGAACCTTTCTTCAACCTCAGTGTCATTTTGCCCACATTCACATCGACATAATAGGGGCCTTATCTGTATCAGGAGGTTACCGGTACGTGTTTACCGCTATTGACCACTCCAATCATTACCCTGACGCCATTCCCATGCAAATTGCAACGTCCGCCTCATGTACATCTGCCTTATTCAAAGGGTGGAAAATGAAATGTTATCTCTGAGCATATTACTTCTGACAAGGGTACCATATTCACCTCTCAATTGTGTACATCCTTAGTGAGTTATTTGAACCAGTTACACCAATACTGTAATAAAGAAAACAAAGCATTTTCTTTTCCATGATAAAGAAGTATTGTTTATATAGACATCAAGTTTATGTTGGAATCCAAGTCAATTGTCTTATCACTTCATGATGAAATTCATGAGATCAATCATAGCAGCCCTATATGTGAAACTGTACTTCAGATGGATGAAAATCTTCTAACCCTTCAAAATTCTAAAGTTCTTAATTTATTAAAATCTCTTTTTGTTATGAAAGTTCAGATTAATGATTTGTTAAAATGGATACCCCGTCATGAATTAACTGAAAGAAGAAATCCTTTCATATTTACTGCATTACCAGGCTTTGTGATTTAATCATAGCCCCTTTAGTTACTCCTAAAGCTCATAAGACTGATCTAATTTGTTAGACAGGATGACGACAACTTCTCACTATCAATGCTTTAGGCCAGAATGCAAGATTTTTGCCATATATATATATATATATATATATATATATATATATATATATATATATATATATATATATATATATATATATATATAAAATGGTTAATAAAATTTCTAAATGTGGGGAATGTGACAAGCTGAGAGCTGGACGTGACTGGTCAATGGTATAAATACTTTAACAATATGAAACATTCAATGGCAAGCTTAAACAAGTTTTTCTAGTATCAGTGCAGTGGAGCGAGAGAAACGATTACTGACATGGAAGGCCACCGCCGCAAGGGATGGCCTACTTACAGGTTTTTTGGCCACTGAAAACTGTCCGCACATTTCTTCATAGCAGCTTCAATCTCAAAGTGATAGTAGCATAACTGTGGCTGGAGGACATGTCATAGGGTGGGTATCTGTGTTCTTCTGTATTCACTTCCGCTTCGGTCAGTATCAAATGGTTGTCCTCTTCGTTCGGAGTGGGGGCATTGATGGATTTCTCTTCGTTAGGAGTGGAGACATTGATGGATGTCTTGAGGGTGGTGAAGTGGCTGTCCATAAGTGCGTCGACTTTGGTCATCAGGTCCTTCTTAGGCAAGGCCATGTTTGAGATATTTTTGAGTGAAGAGGTGTTATCGTGGTGCTCATCGAATTTTTGCCCTGAGCTGTGTTTCAGCTTACATTCTCGTTTGTGAAAGCCTTGAAAATATTAATTAATCTTTTGGAGAGACTAAAGTAAAAAGTAAAAGTACACCATAGCTGGTTGCCCCTTGTCTGGGTTTTCGAGGGGAGACGGAATGAAGTGAATGAGATGTGGCTGTAACAGGTGCTACCACAAGAATTGTGTGTTTATAGAGGCAAACATCAGTGATGAGGACATAACAAATTTGAAATGGATTTGTACACTCTGGGTAAATGATGCCATTATAGAAAATGGAGGAGGAATTGAAAATGGAAGACCTCTATATAAATGGACATTAAGAGAAAATCTATGATTTTGAATGCCAAATTGCGTAACACACTGGGGGCGCAGCTAATTCCACCAAGACCACTCATCTCACTAAGAAAGTTGATAATCTATCTATGAATAAGGAATCAATCAAGTTAACACCTGAAACACTGATGAATTCGAAACAAGAAAAAAGGACATATGCTGACAAAGTTCAGGAAAAAATCTACTAGTAATCAAATCAACTACAGCATCAACTAAAATCACTAACAGAAAAAATTAAGTTGAACATCCACTTAAAGAGATTTGAGTTCTTAATACGAGGTCAAATTCAAATTTAAATGTTGTAAACTTTGCAGACGAAAAGACCAGAGAGGAAGCAGCAAAAAAGATTCAAAGCATGGTTGCCAACACCGAGATGAGGAAAATAGGAAAACTAAAACCTAAAATAGTGATATGCAATGTATACGATGATGAAGCTGAAGTAGTAAATGCTTTGATCCAAAGAAATCATTGCCAGAACCATATCCAATACATGGAAGAGAATATAAGTCTGGTATTCAAAAAAAAGGGCTGCAGCTGGGACTACCTACTACTTGTTTAAATGTGATCCTGAAGTTCAGAAGGCTATTTATCATGATAATGATGACAAAGTTATGTTGCGATAGGGTATTCATAACATATGTGATAGGTACCATGTGATCACCTGCTACCACAGTCAGAGGTATAAACATCTTGAAAAAGATTGCCAGTTTAAGACTGATGATAAAGCTGGGGGACATGTTCAGAAAAACACTCCACCAAGGAATGTAATTCGCAACAGGTAAAGTGTATAAACTGCATTAAGTTAAACGAACCAAATGACCACACAGTGAATTCAAGAAATTGCAAATCTTACGATGTGGAATTGAAAAGACTAGCAGAAAATAATGTCCATGGATACTAATAATGTTATAAAGTGTGGCTATATAAATATTAAATCTGTTGGTAGTTAAACTATTCAAATACGAGAATTGATAAAAGAGAAATATTTGGACATACTAGCATTACCCGAAACATAGTTAAATAACTTTGACAAGGCTAAGATCGCTAAACTGACTCCCTACACACATGCTTTCTTTCATATTCTGGGAGAGGAGAATTCTGGTGAGGTCAGGTTCTTCATTCATCAGGCTTACTAAAATCTCAAGATGTTAAAAAGAACTAGTGTAACATGCTTTGAATATATAGAAACAAACTTTATACGTTATCATTTAGTGAGTTATTGAAATCATATCAATTGCTGAATAATGTTAAATGTGCAACTACTTTGACTGGGCATCTGTTGGACCTAGTTTAAAGTGATGAAATGAATAAAATTGTAACTGATGTAAACGTAGAAGAGACATGCATTATCTCTACAATGCACAAATTTATTACGTTTAGATATAAATCAAAATTTTCTCCTTTTGTATTTATTGAAGAAGTTACAAAGGAAGTAAATGATGCTGTTAGTATTTTCTGTGATCATGATAACCAACGTTTGTTGATCACTTTATGTGTTGACTGTATTATGACCATGTATATTAGGGTGAGTAAAAGTGAATATGATACCATGTGTCCACTGAGGTAAAAGACTATATTTTTTAAAGACCGAACTCCTTGGTTTGATGGGAGACTTTAGAGAAAAAAATGGGAAAAGGTGTAAAGAAAGAAAGTGTAAATGGTTAAACACTGAAAGTAAAAGGGTAGAATACAAAACTGCTATGTGCCAATATAATTACCTACAAAGAAAGACAATAATATAAGAGAAAGACCCGTGAAGCAGCAACAGACATAGGCGTAAATAAGTTATATTGTCTCCTAAATGGTATAATGGGAAATGAAATGAAAAAAAAGACTACCAGTGGGGTACAGTGACCAGGAATTAGCAAATAATTTTTGGGTAATTGTTTACAACACCACGCTCTCAATTTACTCCAAAATAATACAATCCTGCAGTTCTCACCTTCTTGCACAGTAATTAGGTGGTTATTTAAATTCTGGGAAAGCAATAATTAGCCAGATATGTTGAAGAGGGGTGAAGGGGTTATAAAAAGAAAATAGCTCGGTTTCCTCACTAACCGACTTGGAACTGACATGTCAACATAGTCAACCAAACAGAATTTGTGATGCCAGTGTACATAAACAGAATTTCGTGATGCCAGCCTACATTTGATATACTGTATATTCGAAATATACTTAATTAAAAATGGATTAATTACTCAAAAGTGTCCCAAAAAATGTGCAATTTACAAATAGTGACACTTTTGAGTAATCACTCAATTTTTTATTAAGTATATTTTGAATATACAGTATATCAAATGTAGGCTGGCATCACAAACTTCTGTTTATGTACGCTGGCATCATGAATTCTGTTTGGTTGACTATGTTGACATGTCAGTTCCAAGTCGTTTAGTGAGGAAACCGAACTATTTTCTTTTTATAACCCCTTCCCCCCTCTTCAACATATCTTGCTAATTATTGCTTTCCCAGAATTTAAACAACCACCTAATTACTGTGCAAGAAGGTGAGAACTGCAGGATTGCATTATATTGGAGTAAATGAAGAGCGTGGTGTTGTAAACAATTACCAATTTTAAATATTCTTGATAAAGCAAAATAGAAAATACAACTAGGTCATTTACAAATATTCAACATCAGACAAATGCCACACCAGATACACAGATAAAATTACCGAGAGTCAATAATATAACATAAGACAATGTCACATGAATTATCAAAAAAGCAAAGAAAACAAACTGCGTGATCGATCCAATACCAATATCTGAACTAACTGTAAAAAGGAACTTTTCTAGTTAAGCTGATATAATTACGAAACAGCAAATACAAGCAGCATCGATGAGTGTAAGTGTCGGGAATTTCGAACTGATCACTCGAAATTCTCGCCATTTAACTCCACCTACGTTACGTCAAATTGGAGGGAGGGTTGAGAGTACTCGCGGGCGAATGAATGTGGTTCAAGACGAGAATGTTTTAGAACCAAAAGAGCAACCGCCTGGTAGGGGAGGCGCTGAGGCTAAAGAAATCGACCATTTGTAATTTATGATTTAGAAATTTAATGTCATTTTATTGTAACATGATGAAAAAATCCCATCTAGAAATTTAGGTTCAGAAAAAATGCGGGAACAAAGTGACGTCGGGGGGTGCAGAGACCAGCTCTGCCTCTTTGATCCGAGGTCCTCAGTCGAAGTAAGTCCTTGTTTTAATTGTTCTCTCCTCTCTACCTCGTGTACCAGGTTGGTTGTAGTATAAGTTTGTGTGCAAGACGTTTAGTTTTTATATCGCAGTTTAACGTAGAGATCCTTGTGATTGGGGATCTGAATCCTTAGTTAAATAAGAATAGGGATATTTGGTGTGTGATTCGTTGTGCATTGAATTCGGATTGGCACTATTTTCAGTTTGTTAATGAGTCCGGTGTGGACTTTGTGCTTGAAGAGCACGTGTTACATTACAAAGAGTCAGCCTTGTTTTTTCGTTAATTCTTGTGAATGCCTAAGGATGTTTGACTTGTATTAGAGTTTATTTTTGTAATAAAATTGTAAATTTTATAGCCGTATTTTAGTTATCTCCTGATGGGTTTTGGGGAGTATTGCCTCTTCAAGGCCTTGCGATCCGCCCAGTACATCGGGCTGATTTGGTAAACCGGTGAAATTTCACCATAGTAAGTTTCCCAAATCTGATAAAATGTCTATAATCACAAGAGTTCTGAAAAGAACTCTAGATTATCAGGAATTAAGTTCGTATAGACCTATTCCAATCTATCCTTTATTTCCAAAGTGCTAGAATACGTAATTCTTGAACAACTTAGAAGAAATAGAAGCTTTGCCTGATAACCAGTCTGCTAACAGAAAATTATACGCTACTGAGACAGCTATCTGTTCTGTTGTAAATGATATGCTGGAAATAATGGATGAAAAAAAATGTGGCAATTTAATAATACTTGATCCTAGTGCTGCTTTCAATACAGTTGTGCATGTACTGCTACTAAATGATCTACGGTCCATTAGTGTACAATATCAAGATTTTGAATACCTAGTAGACAACTTAGTTGTGGAAATTACTGCGTGCAAATTGGAAACTCTTATTCGTCATATGAACCTGTAAAAAGAAGGGGACCTCAGGGGAGTGTACTGGGCCCAATCTTATTCTGTATCGATACTATTGGTCTGTCGAAAATACTACCAAGGCATGGAATGAAGTTCAAACTATTTGCTGATGATACACAATTTCACTTCTCCATAAATGATATAGACGACACTATTAAATTTCTAAACCGAAGGCTTGCCGGTGTTAGGGAATGGATGACAATCAAACAACTAAAATTAAATGAAAATAAAACTGAGTTCATGGTGGCTGGAAAGAAAAACAGCATAAGAAACTTGGGTGATATTCAAATAAACAAAAATATGATTTAGGCATTTCTCTTGATTGTAACTTGTCTTTCCATACCCAAATAAATAATGTAGTAAAAATCACTTATCAGGATTGAACATTGTAACTCCATCTACTACAATTGACCAAAAGGGCAACTTAAGAAGTTACAAAACATATCAAACAGAGGAGCAATACTGATAAAAGGTGTCCCATCGCGAGAAAGGATCAATCACTCCTCTACCTAATTATTTACACTGGCTGTCTATCAAAACAGGAATTTAGTTAAGAATATGCACAATAACCCATCAAGTTATCAGAACCGGAAGTCCAAAATATCTAGGAGAATTGTTATATATCATGCAGCCAACAAATTGTGTTGGCACGAGATTAGTTACAGATGGTCTCAAATTACTGGAACCTAGATCCATGTCTGCTGTAGGCTCTAGAGCCTTTAAATATGTGGCCCTGGCACTGTACAATAAGCTCCCACTAGACATCCGAAACATTAATGATATTAAGGCTTTCAAGAAGAAACTGAAGACTTTCTTGTTCTCTAATCGCTTCAATGGTGCAGATATGACAATAAGCGAGCATTATGCCATGTGAAATGTTGAGTGGTTTTGAAAGAACATGATAAAATGACTGTTTAGGTCCTGTAAAGAGTAGAGTTCCCATCCTGTATTGGACCAGAAAAGGTACTGACATCGGGATGGTGGCGCGTACCGGTTCACGTAGGCATCGTAACCAAAGGGCACAAAGTAGATTCACTTCCAGTGGAAAGCAGTCTGTTGCAGGCGAGCGATACTGGTCATTTCCCTGAGGACGAGCAAAGTCTTACAGTCGCCCAACAGTTGCTGAGAGAGCTGAAAAAGCTTAGCTATAGCGGCAGCTGGCGATGGTGATAATTACCGCTCCAAGAGTTATGTTTTGATGGCGTCATACTCTGTACTCAGAAAAATATTGGGAGTTAAATGGGAAGAGAGGTTTAGATGGTGGAACAATAAGAGATATTATTCGAGAGCAAGATGATATCATAGTGAGGGGTAAATAGAGATGGTTTGGACATTGTCTTCGCACTCCCCAAGAAGATATTAATTAACCAAACATTTAACTGGCTCTAAAAAGCACTATAGTGTTGGAAGACCTATGCATACATGACTGAGCATTATGAAGCGTGAAGTAGATGATTAGTGGATAAGTATTGAATTAAAAGCTCAGGATAGAAACAATTGGGGCAATTTAGCTGAGGCCCTATGCGTCAATAGGCGAAAATGATATATATATATATATATATATATATATATGTATATATATATGTGTGTGTGTGTGTGTGTATATATAGATATATATATATATATATATATATATATATATATATATATATATATATATATATATATATATATACATATATATATATATATATATATATATATATATATATATACATGTTTGTGTATGTGTTTGTTCATGCACTCAAACATGGAAACATACAGAGCAGAAGGTAAGATCTCAACAAATGCAATTGGGTGAACAGATATGCTATATTTCAGATAATAATTGCAACACTTTATTTACCTTTTAAACTTTCCTTACTTTTACAAACACATAGATACACACACATACACACACACACACACACACACACACACACACATATATATATATATATATATATATATATATATATATATATATATATATATATATATATATAGATCACCAAAAGTTCAGCTGGGCACCTGTTACGATCCTGGGAGGATCGAATCAGGTTCTTTTGAATTGATTAACTAAATTAGGATAAATCGACAACAACCAAGAGAAAAAAAAAGGAATATAGAAAGAAAACTTGCAAAAGAAAACAGAATTTTACTTACAACTAGTCAAAGATCAATGTTTCTTGATTGAGTACTTGGGAAGCACAGAATTGAACAAAGAAAATCATCTGATTAAGCTACACTTCAGCAAATAGGTTAACAGCCAAGAAAGCAGATAAATAATACTTAAAAAAAATGATGGTACTCTTCACAGCAGATCTTGACGATTCAGAAACGTAGAATTTTCAGGTCTGGGAGCTTCGTGGTTGGTAATGACGACAGGGGTCAACTGGTTCGGATATCTCGGACAAGTTGTCGTAAGGCTGGTCACATCTGCTTTCTGGTCGCTTTCTCTTGTTCTCTCTTGTTCCTACTCACGTTCTCTCTCTCGTTCTCTCTCTCGTTCTCTCTTTTGTTCTCTCTCTCTCGTTCTCTCCATCTTTGAAGTTTATATACCCCTGTATGGGAGGGGCTAACAATGGACAATTCCATGTAAGGAAATTTTCTCGTTTCTTCATCCTCATTGGTTTTCTTTAAAACCACGCCTCTTTGTTCACATCTTCCCGAACGCTCTGCTAGTGCAATCATGATCCATATGGCGCAATAATTGAAGTGAGACATGTGTTTACCTTCCGTTAATGTACGTTTCGGCGACAACAGACTCCCCTTATGCTATGGGTCCTTCCAAAACGCTGGGTCCTCGAACTGCTACAACAGACGACCCTTATGCCTAGGTCTGCTGATCTAGGCACATCTAATTTATGTCTTGACCTCAATCAACGGCGGTGAGTTACTGGTAAACACTAGCAGGACCTCTTCTCTCTGCTTTTTAAGAGTAGAAACTTTACATATTTTAACACCCTTTCCTATATTATTCTATCTACCCATGACAGCTCCACAAGGTAGTAGATGAGTTGGAAAACCCAGGCCTACATGGCTTAGCACTATGGAGCGCAAAGTAGGAGATGATGAATGGAGAAGTATTGTACTAAAAGCTCAAGATAGAGACGACTAGCTAAATCTAACCGAGGCCCTTTGCGTCAATAGGCGTAAGATGAGATGATGATGATGATATATACATGTTCCTGATAGTTTTGTCTCTAGCACAGGTGACTTTCACACTTGTATACTTTCATATTGAATTCACTTTACCAAGGGAATAACATACCATAATCCATTAAGCTATCATGAAACAGCACAATGGATAAGTCGAATGTCTAGTTTTGCATCGATTCAGAGGCATATGTTCGAATCCTGGCCAAAGTAGATGCACTCGTCATTTGTGAATTCCTTTCTGGGTGTGTTACCACCAGGGTGATGGGACTTCACTAACAACAGCTCTCTCTCTCTCTCTCTCTCTCTCTCTCTCTCTCTCTCTCTCTCTCTCTCTCTCTCTCTCTCTCTCTCACTTTATATTTATACACACACACACACACACACACACACACATATATATATATATATATATATATAAATTATATATACAGTATATAGTGTATATGTATAAACTAATGCGAGTGTATGTATGGATACATGAATACGTATATATATATATATATATATATGCATAATAATAATATATGTATAAATAAATATATATATATATATATATATATATATATATATATATATACATATATATACATATATATATATATATATATATATATATATATATATATATATATATATATATGTACATGTGTGTGATGGGCATGTAGCTACTTGAATTTTATAATTTTTTTTCAAAATTATTACTATTACAATTGTAATTGTTATCATTATCATTATCGTTTAATATTACCATTATTATTGCCCAAAATTAATTAAAGATATTTTGTAATGAACTGTAACTGAAGGCTATTGACCTTAGAGCACAATGATACAAAATTGAATACCTACGTGAATGATTGAATGATTTGAATTTTTCTGGTATCCTGACGTCGAAGGTCATTGACGCCGATATCGTTTATTATAAATAGAGAGTAAAAAAATATTTAATCAAACCATAAAAGCAAATATGTTATAGAAGGTAAATAGCTTTCAGAAGATCTGTTTCTGAAATAAATCTAAAAACGCCGCTAACATTGTATGACACCTCATGTCCAAAGATCTTGGCAAGGATGAACCTGCCATCCTCGAGCCTCAAACATATCTGTTTCTTTCTGTACTATAAGTGGGTATCAAACAGTCGTCCCAATATGGTTTGTGTTGTCCAGCCAGCAGAAACTTATGTGTCATCTGAGTGTGAACAAGGGAATATACATTGCTTATTTCTCCCATCTTATTCTCAACTAAACTATCCCAATGCTGTTGCCAATTATTTAAATAAAATTCTTGCCCCTCTGTTGAGCCGCTCAGGTGTGGACGTGTTTGTGCGCGAAGCTCCGCTCAACACTCGCCCCGAGTTGTGTTTTAGCTTTTTGTTTTTCGCTTAGAACATCATTGAAAAGGTATTAGTTAATCTTATGGCGAAACCTAAGTGATAAGAAACCGTACACTATGTCTGTCCGTAACCATTTCTGCCTCATATGTAAAACCACGGAGGGAGACCAGAAACAATGGATAGGATGAGATTGCAATAGATTCTATCATAAGAAATGTGTGTATATTGGGATAGGCATCACTGAAAATGAACGAAAGAGCCTACATTAGTTATGCCCATTCTGCGTAGGTGAAGCCAGACAATCCAATTCATATATATAAAAATTGAAGGATGATGTGAATATGAGAGAAGAGGCTGTGACGAAGGAGGGAGAAGGTTGTGACTCAAAGGCAGGATGAAATCAACTGAGTACTATATTAAAGAACACTCTCCTTTATATACAAAACCTCAAGGCAACAGGAAAATACATGTTCGAGAAAGTGACAATGTTACAGAGGAAAACCAGACATGAATTTTCATGTTCGTTTTAGTGCGAGGGAAGAGCGAAGATACAAGCATAATATATACAAAAGGAATTATGTACAATTGTGTGACACACGGTTGGTACATGGCTCCCCCTCTAAAAATTACATACTGAACATGTTAAATAGGTGCCCTGAATCTGGAGAGTTAGTAGTAAAAACTGCGCCGATTAGCGGCAGTGAGTGGCTGTAGAAGTCGTTGGTTGGGGTGCGAGCGAGTGGTGGATGATGGTTGGCTGAGTTGCCGCTCCGGCTCGTCACGGGGTAGGCGAGTGTGTCCTACGGCATTCATAGGCGTGTGTGTCCTACGGCATTCATAGGTGTGTCCTACGGCATTCATAGGCGAGTGTGTCCTACGGCATTCATAGGCGTGTGTCCTACGGCATTCATAGGCCTATGGCATTCATAGGCGTGTGTCCTACGGCATTCATAGGCGTGTCCTACGGCATTCATGTCAGCTTCGGTTGAAGTTGAATAGGTGTCCTCTTCGTCATGAGTGGAGGCGTTGATGGAGGTTTTGAAGGTCATGAAGTGGCTGTCAATAAGAGCACGAACTAGGTTCATCTCACGAGGAGAGTCGTGTGCGGCAGGTTGCAGGCGAGTAATACTGGTCATTTTCCCGAGGGTGAGCGAAGCCCTTTGGTCCCCCAACGGTTGTTGAGAGAGCTGAAAATGCGTTGCTATACGGGTGGATGGCGACGGCGAGTACTGCTGCAGAAGGTATGCGTTGACGGCGTCATAGTAACGGTGAGAGGCGGGGGGTGGGGGGGGGCGGGAGGAGCGAGTCACTCCGGGGTCACCAATGTGACGAAGGAGGGAGAAGGTTGTGATTCAAAGGCAGGATGCAATCAACTGAGTACTATATTAAAGAACACTCTTATATACAAAACCTCAAGGCAACAGGAAAATACATGTTCGAGAAAGTGACAATGTTACAGAGGAAAACCAGACATGAATTTTCATGTTCGTTTTAGTGCGAGGGAAGAGCGAAGATACAAGCATAATATATACAAAAGGAATTATGTACAATTGTGTGACACACGGTCGGTACAAGGCCTTGAGCGAACAGGATGCGAGAATCGCTGAATTCGAAAACAAACTTGCGGACCTTAGCGCACACGCAGCAAATTCCACTGAGAAAGTTGATATTCTTGCTATGAATATGGAATCAATTAAGGCAACACTTCAAACATTGATGGACCCAAAACCGGAGAAACCGACATTTGCTGACAAAGTTAAGGAAAAAAATCTGTTGGTAATTAAATCAACAAATACAACTAAAATTACTGAAAGAAAACACGAGGTTGAACAGGCACTGAAGGACATTCCTATACTTAACACGAGGTTAACTATGAATGGAAATGTTGTTGTAAGCTTTGCAAACAAAATGACTAGAGAAGAGGCTGCAAACAGAATTCAGACATTGGTTGCTGACACTGAAACGAGAAAAATCAGAAAACTAAAACAAAAAATAATGATATGCAATGTGTACAATGATGAAGATGATGTATTAAATGCTTTGATTCAAAGATATCGTTGCCTGGGCCAAATCTAAAATATAGAAGAGAAAATGTAGTCCTGAAGAAAAATGCTTCAGGTGGGACCACCCATTATATGCTGAAATGTGATCCTGAAATTCGGAGGGCTATTCATGATAATGGGGACAACATTTCGTTACGATAGGGTACTTACAACATACGTGATAGGTACCACGTGATCACCTGCTACCA
>NC_090725.1:122585145-122627645 GCF_036898095.1 Palaemon carinicauda | reverse complement strand
TGTCTTTATTTGGGTGTTATTACAAAGGCTTGAATGTAAATGTTTTAGTGATCTTAAAGAGCACAAGAAGGATGAAAATTAGCTAGAAATTGTTAAGCAAGTACAGCATTACACAAATTCTTCTCACATGAAAAAGGAAATTATAAAATTTGGTAAATTGGGAATGTGTTGTAAAATATAGATTTTCTCCAAACAAATTATCAAGATTATCTCGTATCTATGGAACCTCCAATGAACGGAAAAATAAATTTTGGCAAAAAGGAACTCAAAGAGCATTTATAATATGGGAAACCATCAATCATGGAATGTTTAGTCTTTAAGTCTCCATAATTGTGTAATAAGGAAAGAATAGGGTTTAAAATGAGGCTGTTTATAGTAGTTTTGATTTCAATTATAATTGAATTTTACAAATCTATAAACTTTATTACTTTCCATGAAGCTTTCAGTAAACTTCTTGTACTTCAACTGACTAAAATTCTGTCACAAACTCTTGAACTTTATGTTTATTTCTGAACAAGTGCCTAAAAGAATAATCAAACCAAGTTTGATCCTTTTTGCAGTATTAACAGATATCCTTTGGATAGAGTAGAGGAATCAGCAGCATATTAGAGGATAATAGACTAAGGTGTTTCTCCCTATGGTGCAATGGTTTTCGTAAAGGTCTTGGAGCATGTGATGCCCTTCTCACAATCTCCAATGCTGTACAGAAATCCCTTGATTGTGGTCGGGAAGTTCGTATGATTGGCCTTGATTTTAGTGCTGCCTTTGACCGTGTTAATCATGAGGCCCTTGTTTTCAAACTGAAACAGTTGGGAGTGGGTGGATCGTTTCTTAGCATTAATATTGATTTTTTAAGTAATAGATCTCAAAGAGTTGTTGTTGATGGGCACCATAGTGATTATAGGAATGTGATATCCGGTGTTCCACAGGGTAGTGTTCTTGGTCCATTACTTTTCATACTATATACACATGACATGTGGTTTGGCCTAGAAAACAAGCTTGTTGCATATCCAGATGATGCTACTCTTTGCATCAATTCCATCCCCTGAATGTTGATCTAGGGTTGGTGAATCCCTTAATAGAGATTTAGCTAGAATTAGTGCATGGTGCAAATTATGGGGTATGATTGTAAGTAGGTCAAGGACGGTGGCTCCTCAACATCCGGATCTCAGTATTGATAATGTTTCTTTAAATATGTATGACTGTTTCAAAATTTTAGGTGTGATTCTCGACAGCAAATTTGCTTTTGGGAAACATATAAGGTCTGTGTCTTCTTCAATTGCACAAAAAATAGGCTTATTGAGAAAGTCTTTCAAGATTTTTGGTGATCAATCTATTCTGAAGAAGCGTTTTAATTCTTTCATTCTACCTTGTTTTGAGTATTGTTCTCCTGTCTGGTCTTCAGCTGCTGATTCTCATCTTAATTTGTTGGACAGAAACTTACGGTCTATTAAATTTCTTATTCCTGATCTAGATATTAATCTCTGGCACCGTCGTTCAATTAGTTCATTATGAATGTTGCATAAGATTTTTCATAACTCTGACCATCCTTTACATTCAGATCTCCCTGGACAATTCTATCCTGTTCGTAATACTAGGCAGGCAGTTAATTCTAATAGCCAGGCCTTCTCCATCACGAGGCTCAATACTACGCAGTACTCTAGAAGTTTTATTCCAGCTGTTACCAAGTTGTGTAATGATCTTCCTAATCGGGTGGTTGAATCAGTAGAACTTCAAAAGTTCAAAGTTGGAGCAAATGCTTTTTTGTTGACCAGGCGGACATGAGTCTTTTTATAGTGTATTTATGACATATTTGTTTTTGATGTTGTTAATAGCTTATATATGACATGTCTGTTTTGACGTTGTTACTTATTTTAGAATGATTTATTGTTAATTTGTTCTCTTCATTTATTTATTTCCTTATTTCCTTTCCTCACTGGGCTATTTTTCCCTGTTGGAGCCCCTGGGCTTATAGCATCTTGTTTTTCTAACTAGGGTTGTAGCTTGGATAGTAATAATAATAAGAAGTCCATAAACTTTGGCTTCAGCTTTGATTGAAACCTCTGTTAGAACTGGAACCACTACACCACAAGAATTATGTTAAGAGTTTATATTTGTTAGGCAAAATATTTGATGGCAACTATATTCATAGTTTTTTTTTTTTATTATAAATTGACAACCGTCTAATAAATTGATGATAAAAAACTAAGCTTTTCAAATCAACGAATGAATAACGGTGCCTAACATATAGTTCAAATTAAAATTTCAGAGAGAAAATTGGATTATCGTGAGATGCTTAACAGTAAATGTGTAGAAAATGATTGCTATAGTCTCAGATACCTAACTTATGTATATTGAATTTTAACAAATAAATTCCAAGCCTGGATTACTTTCGAAGTTGAAGAGAACTTAACTTTTCACCCCCGTACATTTGATGAATAGAATAAAACTCTTCAAATTAAATAAACAAAAATGGAAAACAAGATAAAATCAACAAGAACAGCATATACGCTTATAACACACTTCATCATGAAACTATAAAAACCCTAAAAGAAATCTATAAGATTTGGAAGCAAACAAGTCGGCAGACCATGTCAAATAAACAAACATACATCAGCTAAAAGGTTAAAGGAATAAAGGACGTGAAATAAGAAGAGCATGAAATAAAATTATCCACCAAGAAACCTTTGCCCAATAATTCATCTGCTCGATTCATCTTCTGAAAAAATGGGAATAGCGCAAATATTTATGAGGCTCCAAAAGTATTTTCGTCCAAATGCTTAATGCATAATGAAGTCAATAACTTTTGTATTTCTTAGAGTCTTAGATCAAAAAAGGTTTAAAATAAAAGTAAATGTCGTAAAAATCCAGTTGAAGATCTATTGTAATAGAGCAGGAACCCATGTGGGGTCTTGGTGGCTGGGAAGGCGTAAAATTTTCCTTGGAGGTATAGGTATATCTTCATCTTCTAGTGGGCGTCATGATATAATATCAAATTTGAAAAGAAATTGCCCAGGTCAGCTTTTTATGGTAACTGGTCCATTCAATCTAATATTTCATTATCAACACCTTTAATACTAGATAATATAATTATCAGTCATTTCTTGAGGTGGGGTTTCCCAGCCAGTCATAATTATGTAACCCACTAGAAATAACCTAGATCAGCTTTGTAAGGTAGCCACTTCAAAAACACTATACTATCTTTATCAGGGTCTCGGGTATTGATAATGGGCACTTGCAGCCATCTATTGTGGGCGGTAACCCCTGCCAGCCACACCCAAAGTACCACACTCCAGAAATGACCTAATTTATTTCATGAGGTATCCACTTCTCACTTCTAGAAAATCTTTAGTAAGGTCTCAGGTATTAATAGTGGACACTTCCAGTCATTTATTGTGGTCGAGTACTCATGCCAATCATTGAAAAATTACCCAATCCCAGGAATGACCAAATTCATGATTTAACCACTTCCAACCCTCTACAGGGTATAAAGTATTGATAATGAACACTTCTAGCCCTTTATTCTGCTCGGGTACCCCTGCCAGCCACATCCAAAGTACCACACCACAGAAATGACCTAGCTGATTTCATGAGGCAAGTACTTGCAACCTTCTACAAAATCTTTAGCAGTGTCTCAGGTATTTATAATGGACACTTACAGTCATTTATTGTGGTTAGATACCCATGCCAGCCACACCCAAAGTACCACACCCCAGAAAGATTCTAGTTAATTTCATGAGGCAAGTACTTGCAACCTTCTACAAAATCTTCAGCAGTGACCCAGACATTTATTGTTGTCGGGTACCCTTACCAGCCACACAACAGAAATGACCTAGTTCCTTTCACGAGGTAACCATTTCCAACATTCTACAAAATCTTTGGCAGGGTCTCAGGTATTAATAATAGACACTGTCATTTATTGTGGTTAAGTACCCATGCCAGCTACACCCAAACTACAACACCCCAAAATGAGCTAGTTCATTTCATGAGGTAACCACTTCCAATCTTCTATAAAATCTTTAGCAGTGTCTCAGTTAATTATAATGGACACTTCCTGCCATTTATTGCGGATGGGTACCCCTGCCAGCCACACAAAACGTATCCCACCCCAAAAATGACCTAGTTTATTTCATGAGGTAACCAATTCCAACCATCTACAAAATCTTTTACAGGGTGGTAATTATTGATAATGGACACTTCCAGCCATTTATTGTGGTCGGGTAGCCCTGCTAGCCACACCCAAAGTACCACACCCCAAACTGAACTAGTTCATTTCATGAGGTAACCATTTCCAACCTTCTACAAAATCTTTTGCAGGGTCTCAGATATTTATAATGGACACTTCCAATCATTTATTGTGGTTGGGTACCCCTGCCAGCCACAAAAAAAAGTATCCAACCCCAGGAATGAGCTAGTTCATTTCACGAGGTCACCATTCCAACCATATACAAAAGCGTTAGCAGGGTTTCAGGTATTGATAATAGACACTTCCAATCATTTACTGTGGTTGCTTACCCATGCTAGCCTCACCCAAAGTATTCCATTCCAGAAATGACCTAGCTCATCTTATGAGGTAGCCACTTCCAACCTTCTACAAAATCATTAGCAGGGACACTTCCAGACATTTATTGTGCTCATGTACCCATGCTAACTCACACCCAAGTACCACACCCTTGAAATGACCTAGTTCATTTTATGAGGTAACAATTTCCAACCTTCTACAAAATCTTTAATAGGGTCCTGGGTATTGATCAAGGACTTCCAGTCCTTTATTGTAGTCCAGTATCCCTGCCAGCAACACCCAAAGTACCCCACCCAAGAAATGACGTGAGGTAACTACTTCTACCCTTTACAAAATCTTTAGCATGGTCTCAAGTACTGATTATGGACACTTCCAGCCATTTTAACTACTTTATATTCAGCTTTCAGAAATTATGTCCCATTATCAAGCACAATCTCTAATGTTTTGTCCTAACTCTGAATCCTTCATGCATGTACCCTTAGTAATTCCCCTCTTCTAGTTAATTAACTCCTTCCACTGTGCATATACATGCTCTCTTGTTTTATTGTACATTTCTTTTGTATAATTACACCATTGGTGGTTATTATACTTGGACTATACGTGGAGCCATAATGTTTGTAAATTTTAGATTCTCTAAATTTTATGTCAGTTTGCTCTTTCCAGTCAGAATAAACACTTATTTCTTTGAATGATTCTTTTAGCAGAAACTGGGTGTTAGCTGAACAAGTCAAGTTACAGAACAAAATTCCATAGCCAAGAAGTATGCAAAGTCTTTTGGAGCTTCTGGACTTCATGTTAAAATTATGGGTTGTTCATGTAAAATGGCTACAAGCCTTTATGCTTCAGAAAACACTGTTTTAGTGAATACTGAAGTGATTGATATTTTTTAGAACAGTACAGTTTGTCCAACATCAAGTCCTGACGAGTTAGGGAAAATGGATGAAGAACAATCAACAGAAATAATAGAAACTAATGCAATTCAATATGAAGTAAAAACTAAACGCTTACCACTAAGTAATTCCCTAGGCTTAGAAAATCAACAGCTAGAACAGTTTATATTATTTTATCATCTTTGCATAAACAAGTGGTATTTTGTTTACAAACCTTGGGGATATTTTCCTCACTACTAAGGAAACTATCCTTAGTTTTACAATGATATTTCAGTAAAACTTACTTCCCGGAGTCCTCTACAAGTACAATCCATAAAACTGTTTTGTTTACATTTCTTGTATTGTTTACATTCACAAGACCTAAATGGGCATTTTAACAATGACAGTGATATAGATATCTTCTTAAAAACACCCAAGCCTTTAAATCCTGCATTTCTGGAGAAGCTAAAATACTTTCTTATCCATTTTTATCATTTTCAATTATTTGAAATATCAAATCTTTAAGAGAATAAAAGCAGATGTATCAGGTGCCCTAAAAAAGGCTTCCTAAGAATTATTTCTTATCGCTTGGTTTCCACAACTCACAGTAGCTCTCTATCTCTTCTTAGGTCCATGAGCGATCATTACATAATGGACATATGCTTTATATGTAAAAAAAATTCAGACGAAGACATCAGACTAGGCCAATTACTGACAAAATTTGGGAAAATATTATGAGGTCAACATTTGGAAAGTGACAAATATGCTGACACCACCAACCAATTAACAGTGTTACAGGGCGATCAGGCCTACTTTTAAGATATCTTCTATTCTGTCGCAAAAATTATTCAGCTGTAAAACACTGTAAGGAAATCTCAACAGATGAATTAGAGGTTTCAAGTAAAAATCCCTTAATTAAAACAAGAAGTAATAGCAGCATTCTAAGGTCTGACAAAAAGTGATTCCTAAATTTTGTTTTGTTTTGTGGGAGAGCTAGGGAAAAATTAGGTGGGATGGAAGAGCCATAAATAAAAATTGCAACATGGTCAGGTTACCATACACTGGCTCATCGGGCCCAGTGTTCCAGAAATCAACGGATTAAAAATATTGTGTGGAATATCGACTCACTGCCAAGAAAGCAGCATAGCATAATTCATGCCATGCAGTTTCTTAAAGAGAAAGCCATCATAAAACTAATCTTGTCATAAAAATGTCTTTGGTAAATTTTGTTGTCAGATACAAACCGAGGTGTTAGAAAATAAACATGCCATTTTGTTTTCTATTGCTTGAGTTTATAAGCCAGAGTGGTGACAAAGATGCAGCTTTTCCACACCAGGCTCAGAACCTTCTGTATAAAGTCAAGGACCAGTTTGGGAACAAAATAAAGACAATAGCTCATATATTCAAAGTAATGGTACATTTTGTGATACAGGCACCAATTTTGGCACAAGTGTACATTAATATGTTACGAACATTTTCTGATATTGGGCCACTTGGAATTCTTTCTCTATGTCAGCCATATTGAATCTCAAAATGGCAGCCACTTGAAATCTATGTTTGTTATCATCTTAGGACATAATGAAGCTATTGACTTGATTCTGGCATCTAAATATATTTTTTTTTGGAGGGGGGGGGCAAGGAATCCAATGGTGCTAGTTTCCACTTGGTATTGTCTATCAGTCTGTTATATAATTGTATTCAGAAATCATCTAGCCAAATATTTAATTCAACACAATACTTTCGAAAGAATGATATTCTACAATGGTCTTCTATCTGAGGCTAGGTATACACTGGCACTGAAGATACATGTACATAAACAATGTTAATGAGTTCAGCATTGATACATACACATGCATGTTGTGGAATCACTGTCATGTGCAGAGCCCTTCACAATCACATAGGGCTGTGCACTGAAGGGCAGCCTTTTTGAGCTTGCAGCGTCTCACACACCCCATCAATCTCCACCAGGCACAATACAGGTCGGTACAGGAGTCTCTGTGTCTACATCGTAGACTTCTTCCAAGCATGTGAGTAGATCATTCTTGGAACAGTGTTGACTTCCAACATCAGACAGTGCGGGAGGACATTCCTGATTCTCGTGACGAAAGAGCTCATAAAGGTCTCCATCTCCCATCTAGCAGCCAATGTACAGGTGTGCAAAGAGTTCACAATTATTCTTGATTGAGATGAGGTGATGTCCACTGCCTTTGTTCTGTGTAACAGGCAATCTCTGGTGAAAAACTCAAACTGCTCTTGGCCAATCTTCTTGACATTCATCAGTCTCCATAACAGTAGGACTTGCAATCTCCTTTGTGTCAAGTTTGAGCACATCCTAACTCTCCTCCTAGAATGGGTTGCCCATCTTCTCTATGACATCGACGAGAGAGCGAACATCTTTCATAAATGAGCCCTGTACACTTGGCATCTGATCAGGATAACGTGTGTCTGCTGTTTGCCGTCTCCAGTGTTGGCTCCAATCCTGGAATTCGTCAATTATAATGGCAACTTCTAGTCCCGCAACCATGCAGTAATGTAGGGCACTAGAATTGTCAGTGAACTCAACTGCTCCACCATCTCCTTTGATGTTCATGTGCCTAGTCAATCAGGATTGAAGAGAACATTGTCTATGGTTTCTAATCGGTGAAATGGTCTTCCCTTAATTTCCTGGCTATATTTAGGTGTTTTGTGATGATTTTAGCCATGTCCTTCAAGTGCACTGGTATCCACCTAGCATAGTGGGTGTGATCCAGTGCATGGAACCAAGGAACCAGCTCTGTCAGATTATCGAGGTACATCATGAATGATCCCTGCCTGAAAGAATGTACATATAATAGAACTGTTCCAGCATGGGTGCCCACTAGCAAAATTGGGGGATATATTCTCCTCTCTGACAACACAAGTCTTCAAACAGAGGAAGTTTTATATCACTGGTTTCTCCCAGACAGTTGTGGTTGTAGGCACGATATTGCAGGATGCAAAGTGCTCCTGCAGTCACTTGGAGTGCTCTTTTTGTGCACAAAACGTGGGAGGATCGCAGGAATGAATCTGCTGTACCTGTTGTCACAATCTTGGCTTCCATAAGTGCTTGCATCCAACGACTACCCTGCAGCCAGTCCCCCAGTTTTTACAGTGCCGCCATCTCTATGTGATGACCACCAAACATCACCACTATCTAGTCTTCACCATAGCTCTCTGGCCACTTCCACTGTATCTGCTTGGCCAAAGCAAGCAGTGGCTGATCAAAGGTGACCACTGGTATCTGTCCAGCATTCAGGTGTTCTACAGTATTCATCAAGACCTCCATTGAGTGTCTGATCATGGCCATTGTATGGGAACTCTCTAGGAAGAATGGAATCAGCAATGTTTGGACAATGATTTAAGCATCTGGTGGCTGTCGACTGGCATGAAATGCAGACTAAGATGTGTTGTAATTTTCCACTGTCTCAATGTAGTCTTCCAGAACTCACTTTGTATTGCCTAGCCATTAGTATTCTTCACCAGAGTGCTGCTTGAAGTCTCTTCTGGTCAATGATGCCATTGTAAAAGCTTGATGTTGTGGCAAGGGGACGTGCCATCCCCAGATCCTCCAACAATGATGATGCTCCGATCCACTCCTTCACCAGTGTAAGAAGGGTATTGTATCATGGAGATAGTGGTACCATAGAAAGATTTCTTTGATGTTGTTGCACTGGAGTTGTGATCTATGTAGTCTAGAAAGGCAGTTGTGAACACTTTGCACTCATTTTCAGAGGGCACACCATTCTAACTCTGTGATACTCTTGGCAGACACTGTTACCCATATGTGCTGAGAGCTGGAGCAATTTATCATAGGAGATGCTCAGGACAAGGTAGGACATCATCCCTATGTAATTTGGAAGTGGGGTCTCCTGTGCAACACTATGCGTGACACTGGTGGATGATTTGGTGCCATCTGTTCGCTTGTGTTTGATGCGGTTGAACTTCAGTATCTGGGCTATGGAAACTGATGCAGGGTTAGTGTCTACCATCTATTCCTTGATGTCGGGTTTCTCTAGGATCATACTGACTAGGGCTTGCAGCAATGGTAACAGAGATTCTTCTTGTCATCCTTCAGAGAATCCTGTGAAGGGCTTGGCTTCTACAAACGTGATGGTGAACAATCTGTGCAGCATGGACCAGATGGACTGCATAACTATCACTGTCCAGCTCCCTAGCTTTGGTAAGAGCAACGACATCTTCAAATGCCATCAGGATGTCTCTAACCTTGGTGTATGCCTGCATGTCAGGAGACTGAGCCAGCAGTCTCAGTTTCATTCATGTGTAGTGGACTTTCGAGTCCACCTGGACTCCTAGCAGTTTCATTCTGGACTGATAGAGCTGTACAAGGTCACCCAATCTGAATACTGATGCCATCTCCTCCTCTTGTATCGTTTCTTCATTGTAGAGGATGAACGAGTTCAGCAAAAAACTCTGACAACATTTCTTCCTCTTGGTGTGTGTCCTGTGATCCTGTTGATAAAACCTTTTTTATGCAATTGTAAAGTCCTATCAAGCAACGTGAGTGATACTGGGCTTCCAACGAAGACTGTTAGCCCCAGCAGGTTGCTTACATAAGAAACACGTTTCTGGGACTTTCTTCTCAGTACTCGATGAGCGTGAATGTAACCTGGTGTGTTTGCGTACAGCTTGTTCATCATTGTTCTCACCTTTCTTGATGACATTTTGCACCATGTGCAACATTGCAGCTTCAATGCCACAACCATCATGAAGTCCCTCCAGGTGAATTGATCGTAGAAGCTCTCCAAGTTCACTAAATTTGACCAAATTCTCTGTGTGTAAACCGTACCCTCTTCCAATGTCTTCTCTTTTTGGTTGGTCAGGTTTGGTCAGTGTCTTCGTCTTCTCCTCTTGACATACGAGGTATAACTTCCAGTCAGTTGTGGTGAGGTGGGGTGATGTTGATGGTGAAGTTCACTCACCAGGAGAAGCAGCTCGTCTGAAGCTTTTGGACATGGTGGAACTGTCTCTTGAACCTGCAATGAAAGTGACAATGTTTACATTTCTGCAGTCAGCACTACTGTACCACAACTATCAAAAATATTACACTACTCTACCACTATAACTACCACTACCATCACCACAATTACTACCACTACAACTACCACCACCACCGACTACCACTACCACCACCACTTAAATATACACTTAGACACCAGAATTAAAGTAAATAGCTACATTAGATAATTGCAAATGTAATAGTTAAGTGGCGACCATTTTCAAAGTCAATATGACTGCAAATACTTGACAATACCAATTGGCAATTACCACCATTGGATTTCTTGCCCCCCAAAAATTATACAATTCGATACCAGAACCAAGTCAATAGCTTCATTGTATCCAAATATCATAGCAAACATAGATTTCAAGTGGTGCCCATTTTGATTTCCAATATGGCGGATGTAAAGAGAGAATTTCAAGTGGCCCAATACCTGAAAATGTTCACAATAGATTAATGTACATTTGTGCAAAATTTTGCGGTTGTATCACAATGTGCACGAAAGGTTTCATATGCTGCCCCACTATAAAATTTGTAGACAGTTGGAGGTCAGGGGGTATTTAATTAATATTTCCTGGCTGACTGATGATGGAGGATTTGTTCTTCTGCATGATCATAGCAAGAAGTATGTTGACATATGGAGCAGCTAGTAGTGCAGATGTATTCTGCACACAGTGTTTATCCCTAATTAAGCAGTTTCACTGTGAACTTAATTGGTGAATACCATTGTCTTTTATTTTATTGTGAGCCAACCTCTGTTAGAAGAAAATAATAAATTATGAAAAAGGTACAAATACAAGCTTACACACACACACACACGAACTTATATATATATATGTATGTATATGTATATATATATATATATATATATATGTGTGTGTGTGTGTGTATGTATATATATATACATATATACTGTATATATATATATATATATATATATATATATATATATATATATATATATACATACATATATATATATATACACACACACACACACACACATATATATATATATATATATATATATATATATATATATATATATACTGTATATCATCATCATCATCATCTCCTCCTATGCCTATATATCCTGTATATGTATATATATATATATATATATATATATATATATATATATATATATATATATATATATACATACATACATACATACATACATATATATATATATATATATATACATATACATACATATATATATATATATATATATATACATATATATATACATATATATATACATATATACATATATATATATATATATATATATATATATATATATATATACATGTACATATATATATATATATATATATATATATATATATATATGTATATACATATATATACAGTATATATATATATATATATATATATATATATATATATACATACATATATATATATATATATATATATATATATATATATATATATATATATATGACCCCGTGCAGACGGATAATGAGACGTCGGCATATGGGTTTTCTTCATTTATTATTAAAGATTTGTTCGAAAGTACATATTGCACAATCCACCTTCTCAGGTGAGGGACTTATCAACGCGAGTGCTCATCGGCAACTAACTACTGCCTTCGTTATCAAAATGCAGCTATTGCAAAACAAGCAGACACATAGGTTTTTGTAGAATACTCATGAATATTGAGTTCATTTACATTGTTATACAAGACATCTACATACACGAATTAGGACATTACTCCCCCACCAAGGTCCTCACTCAGGGAGGAGGTGCGCACTCGCCCTCACTAGTTAATGATATATAGAGGACACTCCAACCTGGAATAGGCATGGCATGTACTAAAAGGAAATGCAACATAAAATATATATGTAGAAATCACCCCCCCCCCAAAAAAAAAAAATATTGCATGTAACAATGTACACAAAACAATATCAATAATTCCACTCATTTCTTCTTAAGACCTCTGCAACCAAAGCACAGAATACCCAAAGTGAAAAAAAAAAATCTTAATATCAGGTCTATATAGCCTCATCAATAACCTCCCTCTGGTTGCGGCAACACAGGCTTCTTGGGCGGGACAGGGTTAGGAATAGATATTCCTTCATCCCTCGATTTTACTTGTCCGGGTTTAAGGCACAATTTCGCAACACATCTCACTACCACCGTTTCACCATTTATTCAAATCGCTACAACATTTGCACTTTCAACTTTCAATCGGTGGTCACTAGCCGTTTTCCAGAGAAAATCATTTATCTTCCCGCCCTTCTATTATAACATTAAGTATAGGGTATTCACATCTACACATTCTCAACACTGCCTATCCTCAAGGCTGAACTTTAATCCCGCAGCCACTTGCCATTCGGGATCCGTCCCGGCCCCAGCAACCAGGAATCATATATAAAGAAACCGCCTGACGGATCTCACGTGACCTATTCAACCTCTCATTGTTTTTAGGTTCACTCAACAATGTTATACGTATTTACACACATAGCAAAATTACCACAACATTTTACGTATAAATTTAGCATCAACACAAGACATTGTTATCATCACGTTTACTTGAAACACGTCGAAAGAAGAAATGAGGTCTGTACAAACAACAACAATAGCAAGGAAAAAAAAAACATTTCTACTCATCAACTCGAGGGATGTCACGTATGCAGGGGTAAGGAGGAACACTTTTGAAAACTACCTCTACAGGTACCACATGTATGTGTGCCTGATGATGTTCAAACACTGCACCATTAACAATACTTTGTATCACAAATGTGTTAGACTTAACCATCTTTACTCGGTAAGGACCCAAATACGCTTGATCTAGTTTGTGTTTCCTAGGTTGTAATCATTTCAAATACACACGAGTGCCCACAAATACTTTTACCGGTGTGATTTTGAACCGACCATCATACTTTGAGCTGTGATTTTCATTAGCTCTTTTCAAAAACCTTTCAGTGGTGTTCATTACTCTCCTCAATAAATTTAATAAATATACACAGTATTGCTCAGTTGAATAATTTGGCAATTGTTGCAAATTTATGAGAACCGTATATGGTAAAACAGGATCCTGTCCATACACTAAAAAAAAAGGCGTGTCCCTGAGCGAAGCATTATATGCAATGTTCAAAATTAGCTCAGCTGTAGGAAGCATGGCATGCCAATGAAGGGGGTCATCAGCCACTAAGTAACGCAAAATTCGCTCTACTTCCCTATTATGCGACTCTACTAAGCTATTTGCAGAAGGCCTATATGCGGTCACTGAAAAGTGTTCAATTTTCATCAAGTCCGTGACCGATTTCACCACCTCATTTATAAACTTAAGACCATTATCACTTATCAAAATTTTCGGGAAACCAAACCTAGTAATGAAAGAGCACAGGACCTGGGCTAATGAAATTGCAGATTTATCCAACATTGCGTAAGTATGAGTGTACCAAGTAAATGCATCCACAAATATACATATATACTTGTTGTGCTAACCCAGTAGGAAATGGTCCTACTACATCCATATGCACTCTATAGAATTTAATGGGAACAATCGGCCACTTTCTGGCTTCCGGTACAGTGTTTTTATGTTCTTTGAAACAGTTATAAGCATGACAACCTTTTATATAATTCAATATAGACTTTTTCATTCTTAACCAAAAGAAGGATTCACGTGCTCTCCTTAATGTTCTATCAATCCCTAAATGCCCTGCATACGGACTTGTATGTACAATGTGGATGGCTCATTTAATTAAAGAGGGAGGAAGAACTACCCTTGCACAAAATTCCCCTCCCTTCTTCTCGTAAGCACAATATAAGATATCATTTTCAATAGAAAATTTCTCACGAGGCACATTCAGAAATGACGGATAACTCTCCGATTTCCCTTTAATCACTGCTCACACTCTTTCCATCTATTCCTCTTTTTTCTGTCCCTTTCGTACTTCTTTTATGTCCCAACCTCCCAAGTCAATCAAACCTGCATCATCAGGGCATACATTCTGGACACCCCTGCTCATGTCCTCGGTCATCCACATATATTCATCTCTCTCTCTCTCTCTCTCTCTCTCTCTCTCCCGAGTCGGCTCTCTCTCTCTCTCTCTCTCCGGGCTCGGCTCTCTCTCTCTCTCTCTCTCTCTCTCTCTCTCTCCCGTTTACTGCATGTGCATCCCGAGAACTGTCATCCCGTTCTCTATTTTCTCTATCATGATGGGGGTCTTCAGTATTTTGGTTACGTTCTTCGTTCCCCATTTGTGCCCTGGTTGTTACTCCTATTACTGCACTTCTAGAGAGAGCATCAGCTACCTTGTTAGCCTTACCTTCTATGTGGTGAAAACCCTTTATATTAAATTCTAATAGTCTCTCAATCCATCTCGCTTGATGAGAGGTCAAATCACTTTTATAATACAAATCACGTAGGGGGCGATGATCACTTTGCAACTCAATCGACTGACCTAATAAAAAGAACCGATGCCTTTCTAGAACCCAAAGAATAGCCAAAGCCTCTCTATCGAATGTACTATAATTCTTTTCTGCCCCTTTTAACGCCCGGGAAGCAAAACAAATGGGTCTCTCTCTACCTTTATCATCTCGTTGAGACACTACGCCACCAATAGCTATGCTACTCGCATCTGTTGTCACTAAAAACGTGCGATCAAATCTAGGATATGCGAGTAATTCATTGCTAGTTAAGGCAGCTTTCAAATGGTTAAAAGCCCTTTCTCGTTCCTCTCCCCAATTTATTACTTTTTGTTTCTTTAAAGCATCTAAGGGTCTCGCTATCTCTCCAGAACCTCTTATGAATTTACGGTAATACCCAGTGAGCCCAAGGAACCCAGCTACTTCTTTAGAGTTACGTGACCTGGGGAAATCTGTAATAGCCGCTACTTTACTGGGGCAGGGTTGGATACCTTCTGGGGTTATTATGTGACCTAAAAATTCGACCTGTTTACAGAAAAATTTGCACTTTGACAAATTTATTTTCATACCATTACGTCGGAATGCTTCTAAAACTTTACAAATATTATTATTATATTCATCGGCCATTTTCCCTGTAATTATGATATCTAAATAAACAAGAACATTATGACCAATTAAGGGCGACAAAACCGCCATCATTACTCTAGAAAAATGACTTGGAGCGTTTTCAACACCGAAAGGAAGAAAATTAAACTGAAATAATTGATCGTTAGCTATAAATGCCGTTTTACATTTACTGTCTTCCTGAATGGGTATTTGATAGTATCCAAATTTTAAATCAACAGTTGTAAAACATTTGCTATCCCGTACTTTCACAAGTAATTCTTCTATTCAGGGCAAAGGGAATGCATTATCCTTAGTGATTACTTTCAATATCCTATAATCAACACACAATCTTACCTAGCCATCCTTTTTCCTAACAGCTACAATTGGAGAAGCCCAGGGGATTCGCTCTCCTCGATTATCCCTTGTTCCCTTAATTTATTAATTTCCCTTTCTATCTCTCCCAGGAAATGAATGGGTACCTTATAAGGCCTTGACCTGATCGGCTCCGTCTGCCCAGTTTCAATGCTAAAGGGAAATCGATCATTCCTCCCGGGAGGCTCATCTCCAATTGCAATTATATCAAAATAATTATTGACAATGTTACTAACTACAGGCTGATATTCTGAGGGACATAATTTTCGCGCTTGCATAATCAAATTCTGAGTGCGTTCATCTGTGCGGGCTGGAGTTGTGGCTCCCAACATCCCATTATGAACAATTTCACATAACTCTAATTCACACACAGAATCACTTCCTAAAACAGCTCTTTTATTTGACAAATTAACTATCGTTATATTAGCTTTGTTCTCTTTAATTTCTGTCAAGCCCTCTAATATCATATGGGCCCAATTGTCATGGGGTTTACCAACTGCCTTGGTTCCTTACGCAAGAGGGCGACACAGGGTCACAGATATGCTCCTAAGTGACAACACTTCACCTCTCTTAGGTATAGCTGATATCTTACTTAAATGTCACTCCGACCTAACACACGCACTTACTGCCTCATGACTTTCTACGAGCAAAATGTACCCTCCTGCTTTTACTGTTATTGTATCTTTTCCCCCCCCAAAATGCAAATTTGATTATAAGATATGAAGTATAGCCTCTATTCCTGGAATTCCCAAGGTGGGCAAGACAAAAAAATCATGTGTAAACTTCACAGACCCCACCTTGAACTGGACGTTTGATGTATGGTTTATGTGTAATTTATTTCCTCCTGGCGTGTCAAGAACAATGGATGCCACTGGCTGTAGTGGATTTGAGAATTTTTTTTTTCAATCAATGAAACACTGGCTCCTGTGTCAATCAGAGCTCGGATAGATTTATCTTGCAGGTCGATCCTAACTGCTAACATTCCCAGATGGCCATTTCGAGATATGGAGCACGGGTTAATGACCTCGGCCGCCGTGCCGCTGCTCCCTGGTCCTCTCCCTAGTGCAGCGGGGGTAAGGTCCGGGGTACCGATAGAGGTCCCAGTGCCTGCTCTGTCACGTCCGTCGTCGCTTCCTCGGCTACTGTTTGTGATGTCATGCAGGGGGGCATCGAACTCCCTTGTCTCCCTTTTCCTGTGTTCCCTTTTCCTCGGACATTGGGCGGGGGGAAGTGTGCATGCGCCCCAGCCTTCCCGCCCGCCCAGGGCGTTTTTTGCTGGGCACTCTCGAGATAAATGACGGTAGGCCTGACAAGTGTAACAGCGCGGGGATCCTTGGTGCCCCTCTCCCCCACAGTGCCAACATATGAAGACACTGCTAATCTGCTGACTGCATTCCCCCTTACCTCTCTTCAGGGGTCGACTTCCTATCATGGCTGCCAACTTCTCGGAATCGGCCCCGTTATTCCCAGTACTTTTTTCTTCTGGCAAACTGTCAAAATGTTTTGTATCGCACTCACTACATCTGCTAACAAGCGATTGTCATCGAACAAATAACCACATAAATACAGGTTTATTAATCTGTGAATATGTTTACGGGCAATTGCCTTTTTATCACCTTCTGGGAGATTGGCACTCCGGGTAGCAAACGAATCGCAATCCCGAATAATGAGAGTTGCAAAACTAAGAACGGATTTACTTTCCCGTATTTTAGGTTTGTAATTTTCTTTTAGGTCTCCCTTTCTTGTACCAGGCAATGCATACTTCTCAACTAAACGTCGTTTTATTTCAGTATAGCTTCTTAAACTTTCTTGCGGCCAACACATGACCTCCATTCCCGGAGCATCTTTCAGCAATATAGTTATTTGAATGACTTTTTCTCTTTTAGACCACCCATATGTGGCTACTTAAAAGTCTCTCAAAAACACTTCAATTGATTGAAAACCACTTGGCCACGAAGAAAAATAAAAGTCAATGAAAATTCTTCTGTACTTATACCTGTCGAATTCACAAGCTCTTGTCTTTGTGTGATTTCGCCTGGGGCTCTGATCCCGAGGTCGTTAAGAGAATCCAGACATTAATGTATCAAAAATATATATGGCTTATTTGAATATGAAAAACACGTCTAAATGTGCAAAATTTATCATTAATCGAATGCCAAGTCACAAACTACCAATTAGTACGATGGTGAAGATGGGTTGATTTCTATTCTAAGTACAAAACACCTGAATTCGACAGGTATAAGTACAGAAGAATTGTCATTGGCTTTTATCTTTCTTTGTGGCCAAGTGGTTTAGTCACTGTCTATACAAGCTTGCCGACCAGGGTTCGATTCCCAGCCGGTCACAAGCTCTTGTCTTTGCGTGATTTTGCCTGGGGCTCTGATCCCGAGGTCGTTAAGAGAATCCAGACATTAATGTATCAAAAATATATATGGTTTATTTGAAATATATATATATATATATATATATATATATATATATATATATATATATATATATATATACTTTCTATAGAAAGTGGCATTTTACTTTTCATAATCTCATTTTAATTTCAAAGGCTCTCCACCCCATGCATATCCTTCATTTACTTTTGGTCTCCTTGGGAAACACTGCCTGTTCTAAGTATGTACAATCATAAACCATCTCTTGATGTTCACCCATAACTCTTATTTGTTGTCTCTTCCTTTTCCTTGAACATTATGTTAGTTTTATTCATATTCCTTTTGAGTCCTACATTTCTGCTTTCTGTATTCAAAAGTTCTATCATCTCTTGCAATTCATCCCATGATTCACAAAACACAATTAGATAATTTGCAAAACATAAGTTGTTAAGGTATTCCCGATTAACATTAGTTCTTACATTTTCACAATCCAAATTCTAAAAAGTCTTCTAGGCATGCAGTGAATAATTTACAAGTCGAAGTCATCGTCGTCTTAGTCATAGTTATCACAGTTGTCTTTGTCGAAGTTGTCAAAGTCTAACTCCTTTCTTAATTGGAATTTTCTCATTATCTTTATGTAGTTTTAGGATTGAAGTAGAGTACTTCCTATATACATATCTTTCAAGTATTCTAACATAAGATTCATCTATTCCTAGTCTTTGAAGTGCTTATATTACTGCTGAAATTTTATCAGAATTAAAAGCTTTCTCAGTTTATAAATGCCATATATAGTGGTTTTTCATACTATTAATTTTCTATTAGCTGGCTACTTACATGGATATGATCAGTTGTTGAATATCCGCTTTTAAAATCTGTCTGCCCTCTTGGATAATTAATGTCTAACGCTCTTTCTATATAGCCTAATAAGATTTTTATATAATACTTTACATATTACTGAGAGTAAACTTATTGAGAGGTAATTTTAAGGTCTTTTGTGTTTAGCTTTTGTTGAATTAGTATAATAATAAAGTTTTTGCAAGCTGTAGGTATAGAGCATTCTTCCAAAAATTTTGAGTATAATTCAAGAAGTTTTATTACTATAAAATCGCCTCCATCTATTATCAAATCAATTGTTACACCATCTTCTCGTACTACGTTATCTCTTTTCATGCCTTTTAATGCTTTATTTACTCCTCCCGCGGTAGCGTTTGGTACCAGTTTAGGCGTTTCATTATTTCTATCGGCAAGGTTATGAGAAAATTTCGATTGAGAAAGGAGCTAGATAGGGACCCCTCATCTCTCCTAAATTATTCACAACATGCCGAGAGGAAGTTTTTAAGAATTTAGAGTGGAAAAATGTATGAGTTAACATCAATGGGGAATACCTTAACAACTTGAGATTTGCTGATAATATAGTTCTATTTAGTGAATCATGGGAGGAATTGCAAAAGAGGATAGAAGGTTAGAATGCAGAAAGCAGATATGTAGGACTGAAAATTAATAGGAGTAGAACTAAGATAATGTTCAATGACAATGAACAGACAACAAATAATGGATATGGATGAACCTCTAGAGATTGTAATGAATATATATACTTAAGACGGACTGGAACTGTTTCCCCCGGATCAAAATTAAAAGATGGATAATCCTGGGATGGACAGCATTTTCTAACCAAAATGAGATTATTAAAAGCAAAATGCCACTTTCTCTGAATACTAAAGTATTTAATTGGATGGTGATACCAGTAGTAACTTATACATCAGAAATTTGGAGCCTTACTAAAACCTTATACCATAACCTAATTACAACTCAAATATCAATGGAAAGAATAACGATGGGAATAACACTAAGAGACAGCAGAAGAGCGACATAGATACGAGAGCAAACTAAAGTAGAACATACTCTACAAACATGTAAGAAAATGAAATGGACGTGGCCAGGACATATAACAAGAATGACACATAATCGATGAAAATTAAGAATAACATAATGGGCCCCTAGAGATTGTAAACTAAGCAGGGGAAGGAGGAGAAGACGATGGATACATGAGCTAAGAAAATTACCCATATAGAATGGCATAGAAAGTCCATGATCAGAAAGGAGTGGAGGCTCATGTCGTGTCTGAGGCATCTGTTATGCAGTGAACGGCCGATCATATATATATATATATATATATATATATATATATATATATATATATATATATATATATATATATATATATATATACATTCATACGTATATATAAAAATATATATACATATATATATATATATATATATATATATATGTGTGTGTGTGTGTGTGTGTATATATATATATATAAATAGAGAGAGAGAGAGAGAGAGAGAGAGAGAGAGAGAGAGAGAGAGAGAGAGAGAGAGAGAGAGAGAAAGAGGGGACTACAGCACTATTTGGATAATGCTCGTTAGTTGAACCCACATATATATATATATATGTGTGTGTGTGTGTGTGGTGTTTGTCGGGGTGTGTGTGTGTGTGTGTGTGTGTGTGTGTGTGTATTTAAAGATATTACTTCAAAAGTATCACTCATTATTTCTGTTACCAACAGAGGCGAACATAATTGATGTTGGACGATGAGGATGGAATGACGATCCATGGACTTATGGAGCCTATTTTAGAAGGCCAACACAGATAAGTTTTAAGTTTATATGAAATTTCATTTCCTTTTTTGGTTTCGGTTTCGGGATATGTTTGAAGTTTGAAGGTGATGGTTGGTGAATGATGAGATTTCTCTACAAAATATTTTTACACTTAAAACAGACAAAGGTTGTAATGTGAATATTTATCTATGTGGGCTAAGAGAGAGAGAGAGAGAGAGAGAGAGAGAGAGAGAGAGAGAGAGAGAGAGAGAGAGAGAGAGAGAGAGAGCGAGAGAGAGAGAGAGAGAGAGAGAGAGAGAGAGAGAGTGAGAGAATAGAAGTTATGCTCTAATTCAAATAAAAATAAAACAAGAAAATTGGCTAGAAATAAAGAAATGTTTTTGGCCAGTACTTAGTTACTTCATTCCTCAATTTCGTTAGAAAATAGAAAAAATTCTTATGCCGTACAATTTTACTATCACATATAGCTTTAACTAGGCTAGCATTAGCAAAAAGATGGGGGAAACGATTTACGTTAAGGAGATCATCGAAAGAGATCTTTTTTAAGGTATATACAATAGATTTACCGATTCTAAATAATTTTTTAAATAAATTACCATCGGGCATGACAATTGTTCTCAAACACTAAATTCTGGCAACGGCTGGAAAATTTTATTTGATTGATGTTTCAATGGGTCTCAAAGCCATGATGAATAAACATAAATTTCTAAGTTATTTTTTTTTCAGAATCTACAAGCAACGTAACGGCTTCACACAACGCGTCGTCAAATGATTCTGTTACAGGTACTATCCTCAATGGATATATAAACAATACTGTGTCTACTAGGCCCTTATATACTGTGCCAATATTGACTCACGAAATCGACGTAACCTTCAATTCATCATTAAATTCTACTTCATTAACAAATCCTGTGCCTACGGAAGATACGATCCAGTATCTCGATCGTGGATGTAATATGACTAGAGCAATTTGCAGTAAGTTTTTCCTTTTACAAGATGTCATAGCACAAACCCAGACACATATAGACGTAACCACATGCTATAACACTAGGAAATCAAATATAATTCGTGCAATTCAGGTTAGTTTCAAACCCCTATGAGACCTCAAAATCTCGACAATTGGTGGAAAAAAAATGTCGTGGAAATGAGAGGAGAGAAGCAAGATTTAACTGAAAATGCAATGATCGTCTATATGAAAAAACATTTTACCACCTAACCTATACTTTTCGTATAAATATGGGACACAGTTTTATAAGGATTTGATTTTTTATTATTAACTTTATCACCTAGTTATTTACATTTCATTGCATTCCACTGAAGAAAAAATCTTGATATCTGGGAACAAACTGATTTATTTTACTTACTTCTTACCTACCTACAGTACATGGATGTTTGTTTATTTGTGGGCCCATGGTTTGAAATTGTGTTCACTAATTTACATAACGCATTTCAACTAAGTTCACACACCCAAATCTTCATTAAAGTACATGGATACAAGTACCATTTTCCATCTTCTAGAATATGATTTAAATCCACCATATATATACTGCATAAATATAGATATAAATATAAATATATATATATATATATATATATATATATATATATATATATATATATATATATATATATATATATATATAAAAGTATATATATATATATATATTAAAGTATATATATATATATATATATATATATATATATATATATATATCTTAGCAATCCATGTTTGCCCCCGCTTATACTTGCATTAGCGGATAAGCAAATTGGTGGAGTAATAAGAGCTTTGGGTGTGGAGGGAATGCCCCCCTAAATCTCCATGAAGGTACTGGCAGCAGGGTTACGGATGGGCTTAAGGCGATGGAGCGATAGACAAACAGTCTCTTCGGCTTCTACTCCTGATGCCTGGCGGTTAATCTTACTAGCAATAAGATGGATCGGCAGTGGTCACTTGCCTTAGTTAGATAGGCACTGCACATCACAAGGAACTGGCTATCCTTTGATGTATCTAGCCAATGAATCCTCTATGGATTTAGTCAGTCATAGATAGAGATGATGAAAGAATGAACCCAGTCCCGGGCGTAGTAGGGTGCTAAGAATCTCCCGGTTTATAAATACTAAAGACCAATTGAAAATAGGTAATTAAAATATTAGGACCATGAATCAGATTGGGAAGTTATAGCAAGTGGAGAGTGAATTTATGAAATATAGTTTGGATATCTTGGCCCTAAGTGAAACACGTTGTAAGGGGATTGGTAATGAAACTTTAGACCAAGGCAATATATATATTTACTCAGGAAGATCAGATTGAGCCGGAAGAGAAAGAATAGGAATGATGATGACACCAAGAGCAGAAAAGGCATTAACCGAGTGGAGAGCTGTAAATAGTAGACTGTTACTAGCAAAGTTCAAATCAAAGCAGTGCAATATGAGTATTATAGTTTGCTATGTCCTAACAAATGATTCCACTGAAGAAAGGAAAGATGAATACTATGAAGAACTGCAGAGGATAATAGATGAGATCCCTGAGAGAGACATGAAAATTATGATTGGCAACTTCAATTTGTTAAAGATGGAAGAAATAATCAAGGGATAGAGAATGTGATGGGTGTCGAGGGTCTTGGCGAAGTTGCAAATGAAAATGCAGAACATTCCATAAGTTTCTGTTCAGCAAACAATCTCGTCATTGGAGGTACTCTGTTCCAGCATAAGAACATCCACAAGTATACATGGACTTCCCCCTGTGGCAATTACAAAAATCAGATAGATCACATTGCCATTAATAAGGAGAGAAGGAGGACTCTGAGAAATGTAAGAAACTATAGAGGTGTAGATATTGGTAGTGATCACCAGCTCCTCATTGCCACACTGAAATTAAAATTGAAAACATCTAACAGAAAGATAGATAGAATACCTTGGTTTGATACAACTAAGTTTCTAGAAGAAGAGCACTGAGAAACATTTGCAATTGAATTTAGGAATCGATTTGCAGTCTTAAAGACTTTAAGAGACGAAGAACAGACAATTAATGAAGAATGGTGTGATATTAAGAACATATAACAGTCAGTTGGTAGTGAAGTCTTGGTACCTTATTTTTTTTTTTTTTGTTTGGGTTCCCCCAGGTCCCTCAGTGTGAGGCACCTCGTATATCCACCAGAGAGTTGCTAATACATCTTCCGGTGTATTTTGCATCTTCCAGTCTTGGATGGTCTGGGATGCATCTTAGGTATTTATCGAGCTGATTTTTAAACGCATCTACGCTCACTCCTGATATGTTTCTTAGATGAGCTGGCAGCACATTAAATAGTCGCTGCATTATCGATGCTGGTGCGTAGTGGATTAATGTCCTGTGCGCCTTTCTCAGTTTACCTGGAATGCTTTTTGGTACTATTAATCTACCTCGGCTTGCTCTTTCTGATACTTTAAGCTCCATGATGTTTTCAGCAATTCCTTCTATTTGCTTCCATGCTTGTATTATCATGTAGCGTTCTCTTCTCCTTTCTAGACTGTATAGTTTTAAAAATTGCAGTCTTTCCCAGTAATCAAGGTCCTTAACTTCTTCTATTCTAGCAGTATAGGACCTTTGTACACTCTCTATTTGCGCAATATCCTTTTGGTAGTGTGGGTACCATATCACATTGCAGTACTCGAGTGTACTACGCACATAAGTTTTGTAAAGCATAATCATGTGTTCAGCTTTTCTTGTTTTAAAGTGTCTGAATAACATTCCCATTTTTGCTTTACATTTAGTCAACAATGTTGCTATTTGGTCGTTGCATAACATATTCCTATTTAAAATTACACCAAGGTCTTTAATTGCTTCCTTGTTTGTGATTGTCTCATTATTAGGTCCCTTGTATGCATACACCATTCCTTCTCTGTTTCCATAATTTATTGATTCAAATTTATCGGAGTTAAATACCATCCTATTTATCTCCGCCCATTCATATATTTTGTTTAGATCTCTTTGTAGTGAGTTCCTATCTTCATCACAAGTAATTTCTCTACTTATTCTTGTGTCATCGGCGAAACTTCTCACTACGGAGTTTTCAACATCACAGTCTATGTCTGATATCATAATAACAAATAGCAGTGCAGCTAATACCGTACCTTGGGGCACACCAGATATTACCTGGGCTTCATCTGATTTCTTGTCATTTGCAACCACTATCTGTTTTCTGTTTTGCAGGAATTCTTTTACCCATTTTCCTATCTTTCCCACAATATTATGCTTTCTCATTTTTTTCTCCAATATGTTATGGTCTACCTTGTCAAAGGCTTTTGCAAAATCTAGATAGATCACATCTGTGTCTTTTTCATTTATCATATTATTGTATATGTTTTCATAGTGAGCTACCAGTTGGGTCTGTGTACTTTTTCCAGGTACGAAACCGTGTTGACCCATATTAAACAAATTATTTTTGACCAAATGGTTCATTATTTTCTTTTTTATTACCCTCTCATACACTTTCATAATATGTGATGTTAGACTAACAGGTCTATAATTGCTTGCCTCTAGTCTTGATCCACTTTTGAAGATAGGTGTTATATAAGCTAATTTATGTTTAACATATATCTCGCTCATATCTATACTCTGTCTTAGCAGTATTGCAAGTGGCTTCGCGATAGTGTTTGCAGTTTTTTTTAACAAAATCGCTGGAACTCCATCTGGTCCGGCTGCCGATCCATTTTTAATTTCGTTTATAGCCGTGACAATATCTGCTTCATTAATATCTATATCCGTTAGATATTCAACATTTTCTTCTCTCATTTCTGTTTCATTATTCTCATTCGCAATTCTTGGCGTGAACTCACTCTTATATTTTTCTGCTAATATGTTGCATATTTCCTTTTTTTCATTCGTTAGCCGTCCTTCAATTCTTAGAGGGCCTATTTCTATTCTCCTTTTATTCATCTTTTTTGCATAGGAGTAAAGTACTTTGGGGTTTCTTTTTATATTTTGAAGTGTCCTTTCTTCTAAGTCCCTTTTTTCATTTTCTTTCGACTGTATAATCTTTTGTTCTGCATTTTCTATCTTACATTTTATTTCCCTCATTTTCCACACATTTTTTTCTTTTGCAAGATTTTTCTTCCACTTTTTAATTTTCTGAAATAAGATCCTTCTGTCTCTTGGTATGCACGTCTTTTGTTTATTGTTTTTTTTCGGTACATATTTTTCAACAATTTTCTCCAGTATTTTGTACAGTATATCAGTATTTACCTGTATATTATCACTTATAAATACATTTTTCCATTCTTTATTCAGTTCTTCATTTATTTCTGACCATTTTATATTCTTACTGTAAAAGTTATATTTTCCATATCCTTCCCAAAGTTTTGTGCTTTTATTAATTCTGTGATCACTTGCTTTGGAATGAACTATCAATTCTATGACATTGTGGTCTGAAATTCCCGTGTTATACACTATTATTTCTTTAACATAATTCACCTCATTCACAAATACTAGATCTAGGACATTTTCCTTTCTTGTTGGAATGTGGTTTATTTGTTGCATATTATGTTCTAATAGCATATCTTGAAGCTTTTCAAATTGCCTCTTATCTTCTGAGCTACTATTACTATCTTTTTTATATGTATACATACAACCACTTTCTTCTATCCGTTCTTTCCAATCCACGAAAGGAAAGTTAAAATCTCCGGATAGGAATATATTCCAGTCTTTATGGTTTCTACATATATCATCTATTTTTTCTATTATTATGTCAAACTCCTTAGTGTTTGGGGGTCTGTAAACTACAATATTCATTAGTTTTTCAAATTCAAATTCTACCGCAATCAATTCACATTCTGTGTTGCTGTATTTTTCACATACTTTTCCTTGATTTATGTCTCTTCCATATATTGCGGTTCCCCCTTGATTCCTATTTTTTCTGTCTGATCTATAAGTTTGGAAACCCTTTATCTGGTCATCACTGCCAGTCTCTTGGGAATACCATGTTTCACTTATATTTAATATATCTATTTTTTCAATTTGGGTTAGTTCTTCTAAGAACTCTATTTTCCTTTTAGAGTTACTCGTGACTAAACCCTGTGCATTCATTACTATTATGGTTTGTGTTTCATCCCCATTATTTAATATTGGTAATAATATGGATTCTCCCATGCTTCCTTCCTGTTCTGATATGATGTTCTTTTCTTCATTTCCCGGAATTCTGCCATTAAAAAAATCCAACTTTTCTATTATATTTGCTCTTTCGCCTTCATATTTATTTGTGTGTGTATACCTGCAACTGTCCCCATATCTGCACCAACCCCTGGCATTATAGATGCATTCTTTGTAGTTGGGCTCTAAATGTGCCGGTTTGGGTTGAAAGGCCTCATATCTTGGGGCTCTTGGTTCAAAGCGCGGTATATACACGGCCTGCTTTTTTGTTTCTTTTTTTGTTTCTTTTTTGCTTTCATTTTTCTTTTCAGTTTGCTGAGTTTTCTTACTTTCATTCATGGTTGCAGGATGCATATATCGACATTTTTTGTTGTAAATGCATCCTTTTCCTTCTTTTAGGTTTTTGCATATTTTTGGATGGAGATCTCTGCATTCGTCTCCATATCCGTCTAAATACGCACATTTACCATATATTTCATAATTATGGCATATCTTTGGATGCTTGTAGTAGCATCTTTCGCCAAATCTGCAATTCCCTCTTTTCAGCATATTGCAGACTATATCCTTCTTTTCTATTTTTTCTTGTTCTTGCTCTTCCCTAAAATTATGTAGGTCCGGGTAGAGTCTCTTGGGTCTATTATTTGTTTCCATCTGGTAATTTATTTCTTCATAAGTATGTTGTTGGATGGCATCATAGGTTATATCAATGATTTCTTCTGCATCCTTACACATATCCTGTTCATTGTTCTCTTCTTCTTCTTTTTCTTCTTCTTCTTCTTCTATTTCTTCTTCTTCCTCTTCAACTATTTGCAGATTTAGTCTCGACTTAATTATATTTTCTATCCAGACTAAGCATGTTGAGCAGAATACCTTTGTGTCTTTATTTTTTATTTTTTGCTGTATTTCAGCACATGTGGGATGTGTTGGGACATGACAGGCATCACATTTTCTAATCAATTGTTGAGGATTATTAATGGAATACCATATCTTACATGTATTACACCATTTTGGCATTCTTTTTCCCATTGCATCAATCAGCATATTCACCATATTGGACTTCTTATTGTTCTTTGATGGAATGTGTTGATTGATGTAGACTTTCTTTATAAGTCTCTTTAACACTTGGATTTTCTTTGGAATTTCTTCTATTATTTTGCTGATGTTTTCCGCAGATTTGCTCCAGTTTATTGGATCATATTGTTTCAATATGTCTGCGAATATTTTTCCGTCACATTGGTTGAGGTTACTAGTGACCTCTGTTATCAAACGGTCGAGCTCCTGTTTCGCCAACTCATGGAATTTATTTTTGCTGAGTCCAGCGATGTCTCTCCAAGCCTTGCCCGTGTTGTACATAGCCATCTTGATTAGATTTTTAGTAATTCACAAGATAACTATTCTATGCCGACGTTTTATCCCACTTCTCCGACCTCAAACTAATCACTGACTATTCACGAAAACTTGTAGCTATATTGCACTCGATAGCCTTTTGTTATCCGCGTTAAATCATGATATTTATAGGGTCGCAAAAGTGTAATCACTCACTGGCACACAGATACAGTTACAAGGAGAAAGCCATGGATATCAAATGATATGCTACTTGGTATACTATAAAAAGGACAGTAATTGATTGTCAAAAGTAAAGTATTCCAGGAATTAATGATAATTACAAGCTAGAGCATGCTAATTATTCCAGTATTGACAGTGAAAGTATTTAGACAGTGCAGCAGATGAGGCCAACAAAGCTATATGGATTCAGGAAGTGGCTATGGTGTAAGAATTGCTCGTAGAATTATTAATGAAATCTCGACTGGGGCAAAGAAGAAGCATATATCCATAAAAAAGAGAGATTGCTCTGTTATAGCAAAAGACGATGAAGAAAGACAACGTTGGATGGAACACTTTAGTGAGGTTATGAATAGGACATATGAAGGGAATAATTTGATTGATATACCTGAAGCTGATGAAGACCTTGATGTGCCCATGAATGAATTCAGTGTGTTTGAAGTCGAAGCTATCCTAAAAACTAATGAGATGGAAAGCCCCTGGATACGATGGAATAACTGCCAAGATGATACTGGCCGAAAATGAAGTGACTCTCAGACTACTTACAAGATTATTTTGTAGAATGTGGCATGAAGAGGCAAAATCTGATGAAAGGGAATTAGGAATGTTGGTGAAAATAGATAAAAAGGGAGACCTGACTGATTACAATCATTACAAAGGCATAACACTTACGTCAGTTATGAAAATATATCGTATGCTAATTCTTAAGAGACTGGAGAAAAAGATTGATGAATAGCTAATAAATGAACAAACAGGATTTAGAAAAAGTAGAAGTAGCACTGACCAAATTTTAATTTTGAGATATGTTGTACAGCAATGCGCAGAATATAGAAATCCCCTTTTGATGATATTTGTGGACTATGAAAAAGCCTTTGATAATGTACACCAGCCAATTTTTTGGAGAATCCTGCGTTTTAATGGAATTCAACTTGAATATGTAAATTTGATTAAGTCTGTTCATGAGCATAGCAAGTGCAAAGTTAATGTAAATGGAGTCTTATAAAGTGAGTTTCCAGTGAACAGTAGAGTACTCCAAGGGAGTGTGTTGTCACCTATGTTGTTTATCCTCCTCATGGACTTTGTAATGTGTAGAACAGTCAGAGATGGTGGCGAAGGATTGGACTGGATTGGTGATAGGAATTTAGCAGACCTGGAATATGCTGATGATGCTGTCCTTCTAAGCAAAACACTACAGGATTTGGAATGCTTGCTTACCAGAATGCATGAAATATCACACGAAGTGGGACTGAAGATAAATAGAAGAAAGCCAGAGATGATGAGACTGGAGGATGCAATGGAAGACGAAATATCAGTGAAAGGAGAACGGATTAATAAAGTAGAATCATTTAAGTATTTAGGAACAATGGTCTAATACAGGGTCATTAGAATTAGAGTTTAGTGAAAGATTGAAAAAAGCAAATCAGACAATCGCTAGGTTAAGTAAAATTTGGAAATCAAATCGCCTAAAATATCATAAAAAAATCAGACTATATATCAGCTTAGTGAGATCGCTGTTACTCTATGGACATGAGTCATGGTATGACAATGAAACAATCTCCAATAGATATAGTAGATTTGAGAATAAAGCCCTCAGAAGGATATTAGGAGTTAAATGGCAGGACAGGATTAGAAATGAAACTATAAGAGAGATTACTCGAGTACCGTATGTGGATGAGCTCATGATGAGGGGTAGATGGAGATGGTTAGGACATGTTCTTCGCACTCCCCAAGAGAGATTAGTTCACCAAACGTTTAACTGGGCTCCACAAGGAACTAGAGCAATTGGAAGTCTTAGGACTACATGGCATAGGACTATAAAGCATGAAGTAGATGATGAATAGAGAAGTATTGAATTAAAAGCGAAATCTAACCAAGGCCCTTTGCGTCAATAGGCGTAGGAGATGATGATATTGATGATATATATATATATATATATATATATATATATATATATATATATTATCATAATCGTCTCCTATGCCTATTGAATTGACGCAAGGGAGTTCACCAGTCATCTCTATATTAAGCTTTCAATTGAATACTTCTCCCTTTTTCATCTCCTACTTCGCGCTTAATAGTCCTCAGCCATGTAGGCCTGGGTCTTCAAACTCTTCAGGTACCTTGTTGAGCCCCACTGATCGTTTGGTGAACTAATCTCTCTTGGGGAATGTGAAGAGCATGCCCAAACCCTCTCCATCTACCCATCATTATGATTTCATCAACATATGACACTCTAGTAATCTCTCTTATAGTATCATTTCTAATTCTGTTCTGCCATTTAACTCCCAATATCCTTCTGAGGGCCTTGTTCTCAAATCTACTAAATCTATTGGAGATTGTTTCATTGTCATACCATGACTCATGTCCATATAGTAATACCGATCTCACTAAACTGATATATAGTCTGATTTCTATATGTGATTTCAGGCGACTTGATTTCCAAATTTTACTTAACCTTGCCATAGTCTGATATGATTTTTTCAATCTTTTAATAAACTCTAATTCTTAAGACCCTGTAATGGAGATCATAGTTCCTAAATACTTAAATGATTCTACCTCATTAATCTTTTCTCCTTTCAATGATATTTCATATTACATTGCATACTCCGTTCTCATCATCTCCGTCTTTCTTCTATTTACCTTCACCCCAACCTCATTGCAAATCCTGTGGTGTTCTGCTAACAAGGACAGCATCATCAGCAGACTCTAGGTCTGCTATATTCCTATCATCAATCCAGTCCAATATATGTACATGTACACACACAAATATATATATATATATATATATATATATATATATATATATATATATATATATATATGTATATATATATCGTTACTTATTAGGGTCAAACAAGCAACAACATATGACTTCAGTCATTCACAAAATTACTAATTACCAGATTCGTTAAGAGAACTCAAGACCCTTTCTCTACATTAGGAATTCGTTGCGTTGTGTTACAAAGATAAATGGTCATACTATATTCTATTGAGCTTTTGCCCCAATTATTACTTACTTGGTTTCATATGAAGTTCTTACCGAGTTCGGATTACAAATAGTCACGGGTAAACCACGATACCACATATAAATATTTGATTTTACCCAGTCACGGAATCCCACGCACAGATATGCATATCCCTAGCGAATTATCCCATCCAAGGTAACTAAATATTATATGATACTCATCCAAACTTCGGTTGATTAATTCATCCACTTCATTAAATGCTGGGAAGGAACGGCTTCGTTAATCAAATGAAATTCTCTTCATCCTGATTAAGTCCACTGAAGACTACATTACAAGCGTTGAGAAGTGACAGGCAGCAACTACCCGCCGTTAGCTCTATTGCCTTCGTCGTAAAAATAATGCGTTCGCTCTCTCTCCCAAACTCATGACTTCCGCTTCGTTCGTTCACGACAAAAGAAAACAACAAACGAACGAAACCAACTATTCAACGCAACCGAACGAAACTATTCAAACAACTTACATCGCATTGTTAACCACTTATACAACTATTCACAAGACAATATTCCTTGGTAACAATGCTTATTACAATTAAATATAAACAAAACCTTCATTTGTACAGAAACCTGCACATTTCCACTTAACGCAATATAATATAAAAGAACATTTTCCATACACAATATGAACATAGATATTCAATAACAATTGATTTCCCATGTCGTTATTGTAAGTAACGACATATTCCCCGCCACAAAAGTTATAATATACAAGTATTTACAACAGTCCCTTTTGAATCAAATCTTTTCTAGTTTCTGCAGCCACCCGACCAGCCTTCCTGGATGGTCGGGTATTCAATTCAGGAATTTTGGCAGGATCAGGAGTCTCAACTTCTTGCCATAACTCTAACGGGTACAACTTCACAATGGGACGCATGATCTGGCCATGGGAGGTTTTGAGGGTAGCTACCCTAACTACATTGTCAGACCCCACATGCACCTGAATCACCTGACCCAACTTCCATTTGTTTCTTGGCCCTTCATCATGCACGAGGACGACATCTCCTATTTTGGGCCAAGAATTATGTTGGACTCCAATTCGATGAGTCTCTCTTAATGAAATCAAATATTCATGTTCCCATCTTTTCCATATCTGATCACACAATTTGGATATGTAAAGGAATCTCCTTTCTACATTTTCAGTTTTACTATACAATGGGTCTTCAGATACCTCATCCCAATTAATAGTTTCCTTGGGAAAGGATCTTAATTTCCTACCCAAGATCAGGTGATTGGGAGTTAGAATCTCCTTCTGATCAAGGTCCCCCGAGGTGTAGCTTAGTGGCCTGTCATTTATGATGGATTCCAATTCCACAAAATGCAGGATAATTCATCATAACTGAGAAGAGCTCGACCAATTACCTTCTTCATACAGGTTTTCAATAGTCCGATCAATCTCTCCCAGATTGCACCAAACCAAGGTGCTCTTGCTGATATAAATTTCCACTTACACTCTATTTTCTCCAGATGGTTTTGAAAAAGGGGGCTCTCTGCCATTGTTCTCAGATATTCAGATGCTGCTACAAAGGTAGTGGCGTTGTCACTCAACATTAGTGAAGGAAAGCCTTTACGGCTGCTAAACTTCCGGAAGGCCATGAGGAATGAGTCAGCGGACTGATTTCTGACTACTTCCAGATGTATACTCCTAGTGATCGGGCATGTGAATAGTATGACATACACCTTCTCCGGATTTTGCTTCCCTTCCTTTATCCATAACGCCCTGGTGTAATCCACCCCAGTAACGCTAAAAGGTTGTTTCCATTGTACCCGGAATTCCGGCAATGGGGGCATTATATTAGTTTTATATGGTTTTCCTTGAACTTTCTTACAGATCATGCAATGATGTAACATGCTCTTGACTAGTTGTCGCAGCTGTGGTATCCAGAACTCCTGTCTTACACTAGCTACAGTAGCGTTCACCCCCATGTGCGCTTGCATCACATGATGTCGTCTTATTAACAACTTACTCAGAACACAACCCTTTGGCAGTAAAGTAGGAAATTTGACTTCTTCAGGCAGCGTTGCATGTTCCAACCTGCCTCTACATCTCATTACATGATTATCCAAAAACAAATTCAACTGGCGAATTAATGTCAATTTTGGGTTTGTTTCCTCCCTTTTCAGGGCTTTATATTCTTCTGGAAAGTACTCTCTCTGCACGAGAACAATTGTTTGGACCTTTCCTTCTTGTAACTCTTCCAGAGTCAAACTACCGGTTTTCCTGTCATTGGTTGCTAGTCTGCAATTCTTTACAAATCGCATTATCCAAGCTATGGTCTTAAAGACCTTGTCAGCTCTGCTGAATCTTTCCCAGTCAAGCAGGCGTGTTGCATCTATGTCCCCTACAACATTGACCACAATGTCCTGTTCACCTTGTATATGTGTACACCCAACCCATGACCTATCAATTGGCAGAGTGTGATTTTTTAACCAAGGGGGTCCCTCCCACCAAAAGGAGTCCTTTGCTAACACCTTAGCACTCTTTCCCCGTGTCAACCAATCACTGGGGTTTTCTGACGACGGTACGTAAGACAGGACTGACCCCGGAATCAAAGAGTTAATCTCAATTACTCTGTTTCTCACAAACACAGGCAGAACATTACTGGACACAATCCAGCTAAGGGCGACTTTACTGTCTGACCAGACATATAATTGTTTAAATTCCTTCTCATCAAAGGAGTCAATAATAAATTTTGTCATTCTTGCTCCTAGCAACAATGCCATTAGTTCCAATTTCGGAATTGTCAATTCCTTAATGGGCGCCACTCGGCCCTTTGCTACAATTATATTAGAGCTTTCACCATTTGCTCTATAGGCCACACAACCATATGAAGTTTCGCTAGCATCGCAGAATATGTGCAAGGTATCACCAGTTCCTAGGCTAGCACTCCTAGGAAAGGATATTTCAAAACACTTCTCCAAGTCCTTGCGTATTTCACTCCATTCCTCTTGTAGCGGGTTGGCGAGTTGTTCGTCCCAATCCAGATGTTCCTTCCACAATTTCTGCAAAAATATCCTTGCTTTCATAGTAACAGGGAGAAGCAATCCCAATGGATCGTATATTTGGGCAACGGTACTGAGAATCTCTCTCTTTGTTTGACTCGATCTATTAATATGAGTTGGATTGATAGTTAAAACGTCTTTAATTATATCCAAATTCAATCCCAATACTTTATGAATTTGGTTTTGTTTGGCTTCAATTTGATTAGCAGCAGCAATAGTTTGTATAGACTCGCTATTGCTAACCCACTCCTTCAAATATAAGTGAGCCTGAGCAAATATTTTGTTGGCATTAAAATATAAATCCATCAACTCAGATTCACCATTAGCCGTAAATTGCAAATTATCTACGTACAAACCTTTCTTCAGTCTTTCCACTACATCCACTGTCTTGGACCGGGGTAACCACGAGACCACAGTGGACAAGTGATACTTGATGGTTGCATTTAGAAGAAAAGGTGAGCATGTAGCTCCAAATAATACTACTCTAAATCTGTATACTATTAATTTACTATTGGGATCTGTTGGATTTTCCAACCATAAAAAACGCGTATAATTGCGATCTTCTTCACGTAACTGTACCATTAAAAATGCCTTCTCAATATCACTAATGCGAGCAAAGGTGTTAGTTCTAAATTGCAGCAGGACTCTGAGTAGATCAGCCGTTACGTGTGGTCCAGTCCATAGACAATCATTCAGGCTTAATCCATTTTTACCTTGTTTTGATGAGCAATCAAACACTATTCTTATTGGAGTAGTGGCACTGTCTTTAAGCACTCCATGATGTGCCAAGTAATGACAATCCACATCAGATTTATTATAGATTACCCTTTCAATGAATCCTCTATCTTCTTGCTCTTGCAAGATTTTCTGATAATGATCCAAGTAATCCACATCCTTCTGAAACTTGATGCTCTGCTGTCGAAGTCTACTCATGGCAATCTTTTCAACTCCTTTGGACCTATATTGCAGTCTCTCTAGAGCCGATCTTTTAATAAATGTCCTCTCGGCACAAGTATCCAACAGCCCTCTAAGTCGTACCATTCGACCTTTCTTCCCTTTCAGAGGAATTGTTGCTGTTGGTAATATGGATTGCTTACCTGATTTATTTGGTTTCTCCTGCTCATTTACTGATAGTGTTCCCACTTGTACACCACTTTGTTTATTCTTGCTTTGCTTTGTTGTTTGGTCCCTATCACACAAGATGCGATGATGTCTCAAATTACAACCATTATTGCAACTTGATTTGTCACAATCCACACTAAAATGTTTCTTAGAAGCACACACAAAACATAACTGCAAAGCAATGATACGATTCAACCTTTCATCTCTGGTTGCGTAAGTTTTGCACTGAGTCCACCAATGTTCTTTATCACAAAGAGCACATCTTGTGGATTGCTGATGACTGGACTTATTCACATTTCCCTTGGTTTTCGGTCTAACAGCTTGGGATTGATTTACCGTGAATGTAGATATTGACGACAGAGTTTCAGTTTTATTTACATCAGTTGAAACAAAAGTTCTTAGATTGTGAATCTCCTCTTCTAGGTATTTCCTAAAGGTGTCTAATACCAACCAATCGTCTCCACACCTACGCTTCACAGTCTCACTCATGCTTTGAGGCAATTTGGTATAGAGCAAAATAACATAAAGTTAATTTAATTCCAGCCTTTCACTTTCCAGCGATCTTATTGAGCATTCAAAATTAGCTCTGAAAGTTTGCAATGATTCTGAATTGGCTGCAGGAGACTGCATTTCTAGCAATCTTCTCACCAGAACATGCTTAATTTCATCTCTCTTTCCATAAGTGGATAGGAGAAGAGCTACAGCTTGTGGATAATTGGCGGCCTCAAATTTAAATCCCGAGATTAATTTCGAAGCTTCTCCTGTGAGTGCACTTCGAAAATATGAAAACTTCTGAATTGGTTCCAAGTCTTTCCGCTGGTGTACTGACACCTCGTATAGTTCCCAGAAGGAATTCCATTCTAATATATCTCCAGAGTAATATGGAAGATCCAGTTTTGGTAATCTAATACTGGCTGTGGGTAGTGGCGGTGGTTGCGTTAGAGGATTTAGTAACTTCAAATTGTTAGTAATAGAGCTATTGAGTTTGCCGATATGTGTACGGACGTCTCTTGCATATTCAGCTTGATTTATCATCTCATCAGACATTTCTTCTTCTTGAACTAAATCCAAAATTTGTTCATCCAAAGCAAGAACTTTGTTCAGATTATCTAAAATAGAATCCCTAAGGGAAGTTATAGCATCAATATCTGTTGAATCGATCACTTCGGTCATCTTCCCAATAAAACGTGTGATAACGGATTTATAACCGCCACGTCTACGTTTCAACGACTCCATTGTGACAAGACCAAACCCAAACAATACAAATATAATATATTCAAACTTTCAATAAATAGTAAATATGCATCCAACTATAATAACTGGGTTCAAAAGTTTTAAATTAGCAAATTTTCCCAAAGGTGACTCATCACCCAATAATTTTCACGCAAATTAAACAATGAAAAGGAGAAATTTGATTAAACTTCATATTCGAAACCGTTTTAATCAAGCCTGAAATGCCTCTAACCTACAAATAGCGCGAAAAAAAACTATTTACTGTTTCTTACGACACCACACAAAGAGAAAGGGTTAACCCCGTCTAGTTATGCAAGCAGGGTACCGCATACCAATTTAACGAAATGCGCAAAAACGAAAGGATTCAACAAGGTTAGGGAGGGTAGGCATTAACAGCTAAACATCAACACAACATAGTTATTAGCAGGAAAACCCTGCGTAAATGTCCAATATAATCACCAACGGTATTAATCGTACATGTGACTAAACCCAAATATTACTATATGACAGGCTTTCAAACTTTAGAAATTATCGAAAAATCTCACAAATCCTGGTCACGGCACCAAATATCGTTACTTATTAGGGTCAAACAAGCAAAAACATATAATGACTTCAGTCATTCACAAAATTACTAATTACCAGATTCGTTAAGAGAACTCAAGACCCTTTCTCTACATTAGGAATTCATTGCGTTGTGTTACAAAGATAAATGGTCATACTATATTCTATTGAGCTTTTGTCCCAATTATTACTTACTTGGTTTCATATGAAGTTCTTATCGAGTTCGGATTACAAATAGGCACGGGTAAACCACGATACCACATATAAATATTTGATTTTACCCAGTCACGGAATCCCACGCACAGATATGCATATCCCTAGCGAATTATCCCATCCAAGGTAACTAAATATTATATGATACTCATCCAAATTTCGGTTGATTAATTCATCCACTTCATTAAATGCTGGGAAGGAACGGCATCGTTAATCAAATGAAATTCTCTTCATCCTGATTAAGTCCACTGAAGACTACACTACAAGCGTTGAGAAGTGACAGGCAGCAACTACCCGCCGTTAGCTCTGTTGCCTTCGTCGTAAAAATAATGCGTTCGCTCTCTCTCCCAAAGTGATGACTTCCGCTTCGTTCGTTCACGACAAAAGAAAACAACAAACGAACGAAACCAACTATTCAACGCAAACCGAACGAAACTATTCAAACAACTTTCATCGCATTGTTAACCACTTATACAACTATTCACAAGACAATATTCCTTGGTAACAATGCTTATTACAATTAAATATAAACAAAACCTTCATTTGTACAGAAACCTGCACATTTCCACTTAATGCAATGTAATATAAAAGAACATTTTCCATATACAATATGAACATAGATATTCAATAACAATTGATTTCCCATGTCGTTATTGTAAGTAACGACAATATATACATATATATATATATATATATATATATATATATATATATATATATATATATATATACAGAGCATCCCAAAATTATGTATACACTTCTAGACTTTGAATAGCAAATAATTTTTTTTTTCTATTTCTGACTTGATTTTGGAGTAAGAATGGCAGATACTGGGCTTACATTCGAGCAAAAAAAAATTTGTTCTGAAAACATTCTGGAAATGAGAAAAAAAAGCTGAAGTGTAAAGACGATTTATGAGTGAATTCCACAGAGATGCCCCAACACGAGTCACCGTTTCACAAATTGTAGATAACTTTGAGAATCATGGGACCATCCAGTGCATGAGAAAAGCACATTCAGGACGAACAAGAACATCAACAAACCCAACTAAAGAGCAAGATGTTATTGCTAATGTTCGGAATTCCCCACAAAAATTTGTTCGTCAACTGTCACGTGAAACAGGTATCCCAAAATCGAGCGTCCATCGCATTTTGAAGCGTGCGCAGCAGAAAATCTAAAACAATTGACGAACTTAGAGAGGAAATTGAAGAAGAATGTGCTCATATACCAAGAGAAATGCTAATAACAGTTTGTAGTTCCATATTTTCACGATGCGAAAAGTGTATTGAGCAGAACGGCAACAAGTTTGAACACTATGTGAGCTGATTTTTTTTTTAATATTCTAAAATTGCCCCATGTATCCTTACTTTTCAACTGTGAACTCTCAGAATCTTTAAATGCGAATTGATTCTCTGCTTCGATTCTGTTTTCCACGCAATATCAATAAATTGAACAAGTTGTAACAGTCCAAAGAGTGTATACATTATTTTGGGACACCCTGTATATACACACACACACACACACACACACATATATATATATATATATATATATATATATATATACATATATATATATATATATATACATATATATATATATACATATATATATATATATATATATATATATATATATACATACATACATATATATATATATATATATATATATATATATATATATATATATATACATACATATATATGTACATATATATACATATATATACATATATATACATATATATATATATATATATATATACATATATATGTATATATATATATATATATATATATATATATATATATATATATATATATATATATATAGGGTGGACACAGATACATTTCAGGCTCTGCTGCACATGTGTATATATACTTACAGCAAGAATGTCATAAATATTCAAATAGAATAAAACATGAGCTAGCATGATAACATAGGTTGGTCTATTAACAGTGAAGGGAAGAGCGAGTGATATGATAAAAAATCAAAGGCGTACCAATGTACGAGCATGTAAGAAACACGTGCAGTACATGACTCCCCCATTAAAAATGACATACATGTGAAATCGGGTGCCTTGCTCTAGAGAGGCATAATGTAGGTGGGTCATCTGGCAAGAGATATGGAGGTTTTAGGCAATCAATGGAGACAGTCTTCTTTGCCATGAATGTTAAATGCTTTCTGCATACGACGGATCACAATTAATGGGCCCGTGTAAGGTGGCATTTCCGGTGACTTGCTAGTGTTATTACACAAGAAAATGTGCTTTGGTGAGTGTAGATCTGTCGGAATATGTTGCTTCACTCGGGGTTTGTAAGTCTGGCGGCAAGGAGTAAATTTGCCCTCAATATGACATGGGCACTGGAGATAATCTGACGAGGTCGCAGGCGGAAAAAATTCATAATTCGTCAGGGACGACCAACAGATTGCCCTACACCATTTCAGCTGCCAAGACATCCAGGGCATCTTTATGAGTGGTTCTTAATCCCAGGAAGACCCAGGGAAGCTGAGTAAACCAGTTGGAGTCATTGCAGCGGTCCATCAAAGCTTCTTTGAGGGTGAAATGAAAACATTCAACCATTCCACTGGCAGCAGAGTTGCAGGCGGTTATCTAATGTACAGGGATGCCCAGGAGATTTGCTAATGATGTCAACAATTGAGAGGTGAAAGTGGTACCCTTGTCAGAAGTACTATTGTCAGGAATACCGAATCTCACTATCCACCCTGACAGCATGGCACATTTATCATAAGGTGGATGCTGCAGTTTCCATTGGAAAGGCTTCAGACCAACGAGAGGAGCGGTCAATAATGGTAAACAGGTAACGATGACCGTGTGATGTGGGTAAGGGGCTTATTGCATATGACGGGAATGTGGTCAAAATGACAGTGAGATTGAGGAAAGGTGCCCACTCCTGAACTCTAAATGAACTTTTGACGTTTGGAGGTAAGTACAGGCACGAATCAAATCCATGTGAATGATGAAGGGTGTACCTTCTAAGAAGTGCCAAATGTGATGGACAGCCAAATGCCCCCTGCAGCAATTTGCAGTCAAAATTAGATTAGCTGGATTCCACCTTTGCCAGTTTTCTATTGAAGAAGGACAATAGGCAGGGCGAGCTATTGATGCCCTGCTCAAGTACTGCACCAAAAGTGCCGTCGCTGGCATCGGTGGAGAGAAGGAAAGGTGCATGTGGCACAGGAAAAGTGAGAGCCGCAGAAGTTGATAGGGCATTTGCTTTGTGCAAGTAGGAGGTTACATCAGTGATGTTTGGAAGGGGTTAGTGATCTGGTTCTGTCTGCATGTTCAAACAGCTTTAATCCCCCCACCGATGCAGGGAGCCATCTTTCTTCAGGACAACATGTAAGGGTGACGACCATGGGCTTGAGGCCTAGAGGCAAAGGCCATTTCTTCCTTTTCAGTGAACATTTGTTTGGCAGCTGCCAAACTTTCTGGTACCAGGCGCCTGAATCTGGCAAACACAGGGGGCCCCGATGTCTTGATATGGCGATAAATACTGTGCTTGGTGGGAACCGTGGGTGTTTGGCGAAGTTGTGGATGTAAGAATTTCGGGTATGACATGAAGAGGCGGGCGTAGGCATCTGTGGGTGTGCTGATGTGGAGAGTGAGCTTGGAGAGCGTGGATTGAAGACGTGTGGATGAGTAAGAGTGTACGTTAACTAGTCGTCGTTGAGCGACATCAACCATGAGATGGTAATGTGAGAGAAAATCCACGCTGAGGATTGGCAATGTGACGTCAGCAACGAGAAACTTCCAGTGATATTTGAAGCTTCCAAACGATAATGTGAGGTTCTCGTAACCATAGGTGAGTATCGCAGATCCATTGGCAGTTACCAGGCAGTTGTCGGCAGATTGGACATACTACCTCGTGTCCAGGTAGAAGAGAACAGCCAGCACCCATGTCTACCAAAAATCACGCAGGGTAGGCCACTGCCACAAGCGATGGCCTACTTAGACGTTTTTTGGAGGGTCCACTGACAAATGTTCAAATATTTCTTTGTCGCAGCCCCGAATTTTGAGTGGTAGTAGCATAACTGCAGCTATTGGGCCTCATTAAATGACTGTATTTTAGAACCTCGATTTCATTCGCCATACCACTCCCTTCAAAATCCTTTATGGGTCTAGCGCTTGTGCTAGCTAGCAGTTAGTTTGTAACTGAGAGACGATGTAAATGCAACTAGATTTTATTAAAAAATCACTGAATTTATATACATCAACTTACAAGCAAGAACGTCGCAAAATTCAAACATAGTAAAACATGAGCTAGCATTATAACACAGGTTGGTATATTAACAGTGCTGGGTAGAGCGAGTGATAAGATTAAAAACAAAACCAGTACAGTGTATGAGCATGTATGAAACACGTGTGGTACATGCCTTATCTGCTTCACAAAGACTTTAACTTACGTATTTCCACCTTCCATCATTATTTGTTATATTCCTATCATAAACAATAGAAAATGAATATATAGTATTTTATTACTATCTATAATGAAATACAATGCTCTAGCTTCTTGTTTCCATTTATCCTCTTTACCCAACTTATCTTCACAATTACTTTTAGCAATCTAACCATACAAAAATAATTTACAATTATCACCAGGCACTCGAGCTCTTTTTCATCAACTGATAACTTACAAGCTGTAAACGTATCACCTGAAACACTTTACACAATATTTACAAACACTTTTCTTATCTCACAATCTTTCCTTTTTTTTTTGGCCTCTTTTATTTCTCTACATATTTGAATTATTTTGAAAGAAGCACATTCTTATCATGGGATGAAGAGCTTTTGGTGAAAAAAAAAAAACAGATTAAGAAA